>NW_005842083.1:6923-9109 GCF_000455745.1 Alligator sinensis | reverse complement strand
AAGCTACACAGGAGGAACTGTATTTGGCCTTACGTAAAGACAGTATTTCCTTCAAGACTTACAACATTTGGCAAACGAAGATTTTTTTTCTAGTATATCTAAGGTGGAGTCCCATGTTGTAAAGAGCAAGTCAGAGGGACAACAGCTTCTCAAATTATGCTACTTAGTGGCATGGGGATCAGTGATGGGGTGGACAGCATGGCTATCTAAATTTGTTTAATAAATTACTCTATGAAATATATGGAAAGTGGGCAGGGAGAGGCTTTGTAGCACAATGGTCAGGACACCCACCTGAGTGGAGTGAAGCTAGGGTTCCAGTCTCAATTCCAGTGAGGATTTCATTGTTTTATAAAAAGTGAAAGAGCTCCTGCAGGAAGGACTAAAAGAAATTCATCCCAGAATTCCTAACTCAATTGTGCGGACACTTATTTTTGCCGACTGTCAGGAGACCTAAGTTCTTCTGTGTGAGTGCTTAGGGGCAGGCATTACCACCACTCTGTCTCCTCTGGTTTGTAAATAGCAGCCAATTCCCCTTGTAAATCTAGTCTTTATTTCTGAATTCCTTTTGCTTTTACAGTGGGTTCTGCTTTATAGAATTGCTAGTTAATAGAATCAGCTGCTTATTTGAATCAATATGAGAAAACCAAAACCTTTTGGTATATTATTACATGTAAAAATCACTCAAATTAGAATGACAATTTTTGGTTTTTGGAATCATTTTACTGGAGAAGCCCAGGGATTTTGCAGTTTGGTGAGGAGCCCTCTGCAGGCTGGCAGAGTTCCAGCCTACAGGGCCTGGGGGAGAGCAGGAGGAGGGTGGTCAGGCAGGGGGCGCCATGTACATGTACATGGCCCCAAGCAGCCTGGAAAGCAGCTCCCGCAGATTAGGGGGGAGGGGGGAAAGGAATTGAGCCCACGTAGGGAGGGAGTTGGGCAGGGCTGGGGCACAAGCGGGGAGGGGGACAGTGGATGGACGGCACATTTGTGGGGCGGGGGCCAGGAGCTGGACTCTCTGGTGATGTGCCTCCTGCATGCGTGGTAGCTTTGAGGAGCACAACCCCATGCTGCTGCCCTCACTGCCTGTGCCTGCCCCCACTCCCACCCCGCACAGCCCTGGGGGGTGCAGGTCCCCACCTGCCCCTCCAGGAGTGCGCACTGTGACCAAGCCCACAGCTGGCAGCAATAGGAGGGGAGCTGGGCTTCATTCTGCTGCAGCAGTCACCGCCTCCTGCTGGGGGAAAGGGGTTGCAGACCCAGGTCCTTGGCCCCATAGCCCTGGCAGCTGGGCCCCCCTCCAGCAGGGCTGGGGGGCAGGGGGTTGTGGGTGGGGAGTGAGGGGCCCCGGCAGGGCTGTGGGGGCTGAGGAGGAGGGGAGTGAGGCACGAGCAGGGTCGGGGCTGTGGGGGAGGAGTGAGTATCTGCATGTTCTTTAAAAAAGTGTTTCCTTTTAATGAAATCACCTGGTTAATATAATCAAATCACCATTCCCCAAAGTGATTCCAATAAGAGGAATCCACTATATTTAAAAAGTGGTTAAAAATTACTGGGGTTTTTTCCAACTGGCTTAAAAATGAGCAAAAACTTTTGAGGCCACCAAGCCTTAAAATATATCAGTTAGAAAAGAGTTTAAATTACTGTTGTACAAAGTTTATTCCAGTGGTGGTCAACACTTTTGGTAGGCATGCCACAAAGTAGCCCCACGCTCTCCCCAAGTGCTCCTTGCCTTTCTCCTGCCTGATCTGCTGCTCTGCTTTTTGCTCTCTGCTATCTGACAAGCTGTTGCTCTGCTTTCTGCTTCCTGTCCTGTGCTCCTTGACTGATCTGAAGCTCTACTTTCTGCTCCCTGCCCTATCTAACACTCTCTTGCCTCTCCACTCCCCAATCTGCTGTGTGCCATGCACAGACTGTCTATGCCACTTGATGCATCCATGCCGCAAGTTGGTCACCCCTAGTTTATTCTAACTGTATACATCATGTTTACCTTTATGACAAAAGAGATGCTACTTGTTTCTAATGGTTTTATTTACCCAATTTGGCTAAAAACTGGTAACTACATAGTCTAGTGCTAACAATAATAATAAGAAGAAATTAAAAGCTAAGAGTTTTCCCTGATAAAGTAACAGACAACACTCAAGTTCCTGTGGACTTGTATAGCAGCAACTTCAGTAGAAAGTTTATTTTCCCTA
>NW_005842083.1:439-6752 GCF_000455745.1 Alligator sinensis | reverse complement strand
TCACCCCTACCTTGGGCAAATTCAAGAGGAGGTTGGATGATCACCTGTCTGCGGTCTTGTGACCCCAGCATTCATTCCTGCCTGTGGCAGGTGGTCAGGCTAGATGATCTGTTCAGGTCCCTCCTGACCCTAGCTACTATGAAACTATAAGAGACTTTCTTTTGTAATGATATTTTATTGCCTCTTCTGGCTTAGAATATGTGTCTATATTTGTGTTTAAGAAATTGTATTAGCTATACAAGGCAATATTTATTTGAATCAGCATATATTGAGGACAACTGGCAAACCCTGAAATCTGACAGAGGAACAATAGTTCATATCCATGCAAAACACTGCAGACTTTGGATTTAAAATACCTTCAACTTTCACTTACTGTAACTGGCAAAGGGTCTGTGTCTGGATAACGTGTGCTAGATGCCTCCTGATAATTCTGCTGGTACAATCGTCTCTCAGTGCAGTGAGATTTATATTTAGCTGTTTTGGGAAGCTGACATGTTTTCCACCCTGGAGAAGCAGGAACATATCTCAGCAGTAGTTTAAATCTTAACTTCTCACACAACTAACAATTTAAAAATTAAACTAGTGTTAATTATTACTAGGCTTTAACCCAGTTTTAAAGCTTCTGACACATTGCTATCCCACTTTCTCTTGCACAATAGTCAGCTTAACAATACAGTCTGTTCCTCATTATGAGCTAACTTTGATACTGGAAATAGCTGTCACACTTTGCAGAGTATTAACTTCTTCCATGCCAAGGTGTTTGAGGATTGTCATAGTTTCTAAGACTGTACCATACTATTTTGAAAGTTTATTTTCGCTAGAATATGGATAAGGCCAACCTTCAGTGGTTCTTTTAAAGTTTCTCTCTAATTTTCCTCTGCAGTTCTCTCTATAGTTTCAATTACCTAAGCCATTCTTTCTCTCTTTACTTATTATTATTTCTTAACATATTTTCTTAATTATTGGCAGCATTCAGTACTGTTTAAAAAAGGTTGGAAATGTTTCATTTATTTTGCTACAGAAAAAGAAAGCCAGTGGGTTTGTGGCAATGCATGTTAAAAATTTGCATTTTTTTTCCCTTCAGATTATTGGGTCTGTGAAGTCTTTGGTATACCAGCATCTTGAAAGCTACCAAAATTACTGGTACACCAGATGTCCATGTAAGAGATACAGATGTTTCTATAGGGTCATTGTCTAATGGTACAAATGTTGGCATTCATAAGAATTGGTAAACTTCACAGACGATGGGATTGTTCATAGCAAAAGATTAGTCATGGCCAAGTGGAGGGAAAATGAAAGCTTTTGAAGAGCATCCACGTGTATGACTTGATTCTGGTTTCCCAAGAAGACTATATTGACATCCTCTCAGGCTCTGTTTCCCAACCTCCTCCCACATTATTTTATTGCCTCATTGTCTCACTTCCCTCCTGCCTGGTTCTTATAGTAAAGATTAGGTTGGACTTGTTAAATATGAGCAGGCTGGCTTATCACTTAAAGATAATGGGAGACCATGGCCATTTTGAATAAGGGCAGACATTTCCAAAGTTACTATATGAAATTGGGAAGTTTTAAACAGTTAATAATTTTGCAAGATATGCCTGGTTATAACAGTTTCCAATTCTGCAAAGACATGGTACAGGATTTGTTATGTTGTAATGATACTTATTTTTAGTAGTTTCAGTTTATATTTATAAACAAAAGTCTCTATTCAGGGAAGAAAGAAATATCTGTAAAGCATGATATAAAGACATTTTAATTCGGGCATTTTACATGTGCTTCTGATGTGGCACCAGACGCTTTTAATTAGGGAACTGTGCTAATTGAAAGTGCCCGTGTATCATGTGTATCAGCAACACAGTGTGTCCCCCCACTGAGAAAATGGCAGTGGGGCGCTTTGAACTAAAGCACATTGAATATGTTTTATTTCAAAGCACATCACTACCATTTTCTCAGCACGGAGATGCGCTGCGCCGCTGATGCGTGTGATGCGTGAGGCTGCTAGAGCATGTCACTTTCTGTGCTCCAACACACTCGATTACTAGAGTATACTCCAACTCACTGGATTTGCCCACCACATCAGAGCAGGCTCTCCACAAGTGTGTAAGTACCGTATAGGAAGAAACAATTCCATTCACTTGTGTCAATAAAGCCTCATGTATTTTTAGAGAGCTTTCATGTCCAATTTCCTCCATTCTAGAGGAAAAATAAAGTATTGGCTTATAATAAATTCAGTATGGACACTTAGGATTTGGGCTTGTTTGTTTGCTTGTTTTGAAAAGTAAGCCATGTAGGTTTATCATTTGTTACTTACTGATAATTCTGTTAGACTTACTGCATTTCGATTAAACCATTCTATTCCATGGGAAATAAAGATGAAATACACTGCTTTTTCAAACAATAGCTTATTCTTCCAATAATACTAAATAGTTGTTGCTTCTCTCCTTGGGATTCCTGTAGTGGGACAGCTACATCTTCAGATATCTATAGTGTACATCAAATTGAGGCCAGTTTATCTATCCTAAATTTATCCACAGAGGCCATGTCCACATGAGCATAGACATTTGGTTCGCCAGGAACGACTAGCAGCAGGATACCTTGTGCTGCTGCTAGTTGTCCCTGGAGAGCACCTGTGCCATGCTCCCTGTGGTGCATAGCAAGTTATCCCAGGTGGGGTAGGGGAGGCTGGAGTTAGCACTGGGCTGGTCCCAGCAGCCTTATCTGGGGTCCTGGGGTCTCCTGGGGCTGCAGCAGCAGCTGCAATCCTGCTGTTGGAGCTTAGCCAGCAGCTGGAATGTGGCTCTGGCTGGCCAGACTCTCTGGTTTTGAGTAGCACACACTGTCACCAAATGCACCACTCTCCTTTTTTTGTGGGGGGGTCTTTTTGGTTTTGGGGTTTTTTGGGGGGGGGGTTGCCCCCCCGGATATCCAGGGGGTCCAAAAAAACCCAACCCTGTGCTGCCCCCTTGCAGCACAGAAAACAGCTGAATGTGCAGTATGTGGCACCGCAGACATGTCTACAGCACCACAAACTGTACAGCCACGCTTATTTGGATGTGACCAGAATGAGCATTGCTTACAGGCTTATCATTCCAGTGTCAGTAGAAGGCCCTTTCCCCCACAAAACATGTTTTTCATCAGTATAGTTTAGATCATTAATTTAAAGGTCTTGCCACATTTTTATTTAGATGTAAACAGCAACATATTGGGTCATCAGGAAAGAAAAATCATTCTTCATTAGACATAGGGCTGAAAATTTGGATCTGACCCTGAACTTTTTTAAAACTTGGATTTGCTCTGGCATTACAATTTTACTTGGGCCCATCTTTAACTTGAATATGGTAATCAGATTACACCAGTAAAATAGGTGCTATGGCACTGAAGAGTAGTGGCTATGTCTAGCAAGAGTGAGTAATGAACAACCTATTAAAAACCAAATTGGCTCATTGTCACAGGGCACCTCAGTGCTCTGCTCCTAGGGAGTAGAAACTGCCAGGGAGAGAGAGCCCTGGCAGAACATAACGAGCACAGCTGCGGGTTGCCGGGGCAACTAAGGCGAGCCAGCTGCCTGTAGGAGGCAGGGCCTGGCCCTGATAAAGCCCAGGGCTGAGGCCAGACTGGCAGTTCCCTGCCAGCAGCCAGAGGGGCAGGAGCTAGGAGGTGAGCAATGCAGGAACTGCTCTAGCTGAGAGAAGGATGGCAGCTCTGGGAGGTTTGGGCACCATGGTTTAGCCAGGTGGCTTGGAGTTAAGTTGTTACAGCCAGAGAGCATGTGTTTAAGTTATAGCCAGGAGGCTTGAGCTTCTGTTCAGGCTTTGATATTACACCGGTGGTTTGGGCAAGGCTGTAGGGGTTGGAGGAGGCCTCATAGCGGGCTCATGATAAAGTGAGGACCCCGGCGCCAGTGAGGGCGCACTAGGCCCTGAGAGTTGCAGGGCAGAGTCGTGGTGTCAGTTAAGCTCAGAGAGGAGTGGCTGAACCTCATAAAGGGCCCCACGGGAGTGTGGGGGCCCCAGCGCCTGAGGAGGGTGCAGTGTTCTCATAGGGACCCACAGGGGGTGGGACCCTAGCGCCAGGAGGGTGCAGTATTTGCAGGGGGAACCCCAGTGGTATGGGAACCCCAGCGCCAGTGAAGGCGCAGCACCAGTGAAGGCTCAGCTTGCAGTGAGGAGCGCAGCCAGTGGGTTGCGGGCGGGGAACATAGACCCCGGGTTGTGTGCGGGGTACATAGACACCAGCCCCAGAGAGGGGCAGCTTTGAGATGCCCCAGCGCGGGCATGACAAACCCCAGAGAGGGGGCCACATTATTAGGAAGCCCAGGACGGGCACAGCAAGCCCCAGAAAGGGGGCAGTGTTATTAGGAAGCCCTGTAGGGGCATGGCAAGCCCTAGAGAGAGGGCAATATTATTAGGAGGCCCAGTGCGGGCACGGTGAGCCTCTGAAGAAGGGCTAGTGCTGTGACAACCCCGGAGCAGGGTAGAGCTGCGGTTGCCCCGGTGAGAGGGGGTAGTGGCACGGTGAGCCCTGAGAGAAGGGGGGAGCAACGTGGTGGGCCCGAGAGTCAGGGGGCATTGCCGGGAAGTCCCCAGAGTGGGCGCAGAGAGCCCCAGATGGGGGGCTGTATTTGAGAAGCCTGAGTGCGGGCAACATTGCAGGGAGAGCCCCAGGAGGGGGCCCTATTGCAAAGGCCCCAGACAGGGGGCAACATTACAGAGAAGACCCCCAGGGAGGGGCGACATTCCAGGGGAGCCCAACTTGGGCCGACTTGGCACGGTGAGGGGGGCCGTAAGGAGATCACGGCCCTCCTGCAGGTCCCCGCTGTGACACTCATCTTATTGCAGGACTATATCTTGCAGCAATAACCTCCCCTGACCCCATTCCTTCCTTAGTGCTTTCACGTATCAGACCACCCTGTCATTTTCTTCTTCATATTGTAAGACAGAAGGCAGTCAGAGTGGTTCTTTAAAGAGTAATTCAGAGGTGGGCAAAATATGGCCTGCGGGCCAGATCCAGTCCACCAAGCCATTCTATCTGGCCTGCAGGGTCCCTAAAAAATTTAGCAAATTAATTATTATCTGCCCCTGGCAGCCTGTCAAAGGTGACAAGGCACCAGTGGCAGCAGGACCCAGGAGGAGCCAGCAGCAGGACCTAGCAGCTGCAGCAGCAAGGCCTGCCCAGCCTCACCGCGTTTCCCCACCACCACCCCCAGCCCTCAGTTGGAAGTCTCTGCTTAGCAGAGGCTTCTGGCCTGGTGGCCCTGGAGCCGTTCCTTGACTCCTTCCCTCTGGGAGTGCAACTCGGATAATAATGTGGGGGGAGGGAAGGACCACTGGCAATCACCTCTGTCCTTGGGGCTGGGCCGGGCCAGCTCCTGCTGCCTCCTGTGGTCCCAGTGATGCAGTTGGCAACCACATGGTGCCAGAGCAGCTGGCAGGTGGGCAGGGGTTTGGGGAGAAGTGGTGGTGGCAGGCAGGAAAGTGGGGAAATGGTGGTGGTGGTGGCAGCAGCAGCAGGCAGGTGGGTAAGTGGCAGTGAGCAGGCAGGAGCACAGTGATAGCTGGGCGCTGGGTGGGAGCGTGGGTCCTGCACCAGTGCCCCAGGGCCGGGGGGGCCCAGACTGGCAAGGGCTCTATGGAGCCAGTTCAGCTTCTCACTCTCCCTGCTGGCACAGTCCAGTCCAGCCCAGCTCTGTAGAGCCCCTACCAGAAGGTCCCCCCACTTGTGCACGCCCTGCACTCCCACCCAGCTGTCACTGCTCCCACCTGCTGCCACTGCCATTTCCCTACTTTCCCACCCACTGCCACCGCTTCTCCCCCTGCCCCCTCGCCTACCAGCTGCTCTGGCACCATGTGGTTCCACCGGACCACAGGGCATAGCCCTGTGGAGCTATAGGACATAAGTTATAGCCCTGTGGGCTATGAACTATAAGAGCTGGCCCAACCTGGCCCCCACAATTCTTGGCTGGCTCTGTGTGGTGTTGGGCTGGACTGGCTCCTGCTGCATTCTGCAGACCTGGCCATGCAGCTGGTAACTGCGTGGTGCTAGAGTGGCTGGCATGGAAGGTGGGGGACAAGGAAAATGGCAGCTGCAGGTGGAAAGGTAGGGCAGTAGTGGCAAATGGGGGAAGTGGCAGAGAACAGGTAGATGAGAGGAAGGGGCCCATGCTGGTGCCCAGGAGCCAGGAGTGGCAGGAGCACAGAGCCTAGGCTAGCAGGAGTGCTGGCAGGGGCTCCACAATGGCAGTGAGGGAGGGGGTGATCACAGGGTGAGTCCCACATGTACACATGCACACTCCACCATATGCCCACCCCCCCCC
>NW_005842083.1:0-408 GCF_000455745.1 Alligator sinensis | reverse complement strand
TACACATTTACCCAAACCCACCTCAAAACCCCAGCCAACCTTCCTCACCACACACACCACAACCTGCCCCAGCCACCCTCTGCCCACAAACTCATAGTCCCCTACAAACCCCGTCCCCCCCACAAACCCCATACCCGCCCACACCCCACATATCCACAGACACCTACATGTTCCCTTACCACCCCTACACACACAGACACACACCCCACCCCATACCTACCCACACCTATCCACTTGCCCACAAATTCCCCCCACACACACCCACAGCCTCCCCCATACCCCACCATATGCATGTACCCACATCCCCTTGCACTGCCATACACATGTACCCACACCCTCTCCAACACCCCTGCCACCCTCCCCCTCCACACACCCCGCAACCCTCCCCAGCCACCCTCCCCCCACACA
>NW_005842082.1:2516729-2551956 GCF_000455745.1 Alligator sinensis | reverse complement strand
CAGACTATCCTCCATGTAAGATAGTGAGGGAATTGTTTTCCATAGATTAGAATTCCTTCCCCTACTGCCAGGTATTATGCTCCATTGATCCTCTAGACAAAATTCCCACCTTTGCTCCAACCCCTCTATGCTGAGTTCAAAGCATTCTGAATGTCAACAGTCTGGTTGAGATTTCACAGACATTGGGTGCGTCTACACATTCATTAATGCACAGTGGCTACTGCACATTTAATTTAGTACTTGTATAATCAAGTACTAAATAAACGCAAAGTAATTCGTGCTACCGAGCAATAGTGCTGGTGAATGCCTTTTAAGTGATACTACTGTGCAGTACCTAATACTGCACAGTAGCATATTAGCACTGTTTGTACTGTGACATGCTACTGTGCTGTATTATTATGTTCCTGTTCTGTTATCTTGTGTAGACATGCTTGCTGTAAAGGTATACAAAAATATAAGGCTGCCTGCTGAGAACTAGTTCACACAATAACAGTAGGAGCATAATGTTGGGAGTTGGGAGAGCAGGAAGGGAGCATCAGGGCAGGGCTGCAACCTTGAAAAGATTCTCAGCTGTGCTCCTACATATAGAACAACCAAAGTAGATCATTATAATTTAGACAGCTCCAGCCTTCAGAGTATCCCAGGACTAGATGGGCACAAAGGTGGTTTTAAGCTTCTCTCAGCATTCATTCCTCCTCAGATGTGATTTCTGTGCTGTACCTATGATGTTGCATCCATGGAAGAAACACAGGGAGAAACGCGGATTTATCCCTGTTAATCATGATTTAGATGCGACTAAAGTTAAAATGAAGATTATGCATATGGATATTTATATACATATAACTAAACTAAATGAAGTGCCTTTATATAAGACAGCAGTATCCAATCCAGCTAAAGCAGCAACTTATATCAATACTGCCTTGCTCATATCCACACTAAAATCATACTAGGTGTGTCTACACATGCATTAATGCACCATAATTATATATGTAATAACAGGTACTAACTCAATGTGCTGTAATTGCAGTAGTGCCAGCACACATCTTTTAGGTGACTCTAATGAGCAGCTGACTAATTCTACTAGATGCATTAGCAGGGCTTTGGCCATCATGCACTAATGTGCAATAGATTTAGTCTACTGTGCATTTAGCATCTCCTGTAGACCTGCCTATTGAGCATAAAACCTGTTTTTTTCATCTTTATGTGTGTGTGTGTGTTGTGCATGAGTTATTTCTCCTTTTTTCTTTTTTAAAACTTTATCCTTGTAAGTCATAATACTGTTGTTTCTCACCATTCAGCCACTCTCATCATATTCTTTTCCTGCCAATACCGTGAACATCCAGAGGTTCATTCCCACTAGAACACTTCTAACCTGCAGAGTTCAATGAGATTCAAAATTCTCTCCCCCAATATTGTTTTACATAAGGCTTATTATCTTATTTTTAAAGCAATTTTCAAGAAGGAATTTTAAAGGAATTTTCAATAATCTCTGTTTGTGAATATCTAATCTGCCTTCTTTTAATGAAAATGAAAAAGATATGTAATAAATATGAATACAATTAGCCCAGAGAGAGAGAGAGAAATATTTCAGGTTCAATAAAGGAAGCAGAGAAAAAAATCCCAAATCAGAGAAAGTTTGAGTAAAATAATTGCTGCATTTTAATGTTTTAGATGAAAGGCTTGTATTTGGCAAACTACAATGAAACTTCAAAGACTTACTATGGAAGAAACTAAACTTTTTGCAAGGTCATATTTCAAGGAAAAAAAAGGAGAGTTCTGATAGTCAAAGCTAAGTTATTCTGTGGATATATCAGCCTAAATTCCACCCAGGTTTTTCTTGATTAAAGGAATTGAAAACTGAGGGTATAAAATCATGTCTGGCCTGAGCTGATTTATACTGAATAGCATTTAGGCATAGATTCATAGATGTTAGGGTTGGAAGGGACCTCAATAGATCATTGAGTCCAACCTCCTGCATAGGCAGGAAAGTGTGCTGGGTTCAGATGACCCTAGCCAGATGCCCATCTAACCTCCTCTTGAAGACCCCCAAGGTAGGGGAGAGCACCACCTCCCTTGGGAGCCCATTCCAGATTTTGGCCACTCTAACTGTGAAAAAATTCTTCCTAATGTCCAGTCTAAATCTGCTCTCTGCTAGCTTATGGCCATTATTGCTTGTAACTCCCAGGGGTGCCTTAGTGACTAGAGCCTCACCAATTCCCTTCTGTGCCCCCATGATGAATTTATAGGCAATCACAAGGTCGCCTCTCAACCTTCTCTTGTGGAAGCTGAAGAGGTCTAGTCTTTCCTCGTAGGGCTTGGCCTGCAAGCCCTTAACCATATGAGTGGCCCTTCTCTGGACCCTCTCTAGGTTATCCACATCCTTTGTGACATGTGGTGCCCAAAACGACGCAGTATTCCAACTGCAGTCTGACCAGAGACCAATAGAGGGGAAGTATCACCTCCTTGGTCAAGATGACTTGTGTGTATAAACATGTATCTCAACATGTATTTAAATAAACAAAAAAACAAATAAATAAATGTATATAAATATATTAATATATATATATTTTATATATAAATATAATTTATATATAAAAATTAAAATATAATTTTTAATATATATAAATTAAAAAGTGTGTTTAAATAAAATGCATCCTAGAATTTGCCCTTTTTTCTTAAAAAAGAAAAGAAAAAAAAATTATGGGAAAATAAAGTGTGCCACATAATACATTGATCACTGAGTCATGTCTAGGAAGTTCCTTTTTGGCAAAAACATTTTTTCTAGCACATAGTCTCTTATAGTTAACAAATGTAGATGGAAAAGATGCTTTGTACTTTACTAATCAATGTAAAGAGAAGGTTTCTTACTCTCAATTTTTTTACCATTACATATGCATTATATAATTACAAAATAATATATTTATGTCAATCTATACTATACAACATGATTGCATATAATGTATGTTACTTTATGCAAATCATTACATAATATATAATATACCTCAGTGGCCACATTGCATGTATTGTGGAGGGGCCACAAAGTAACAGAAAGTGCTAGGAGGAATTTTGGTAGGTTCTGTAGCCTTTCACATAATGGAAAATTAGGCTAGAGAGGGATAAAAGTGACCATAAATGATAATCTTTGTTGGAAGATCTAACGGAGAAGATTAGCTTAAGATAATGTATGTGATAGCCATCTAAATAGTCTTTGTTCCCCCTATAAAAAATACCCATTGTGAAAGTCTGCTGCAAATGCACAGAGTACCACCAGCTAACACAGCCATGAGAAGAGCCATAATATCCAAAAGATAATGTAAAAAGATGCCAATGAATGCAGATTCTGGAAAAAGGGCAGAGAATGAATTATTTTTCTATCTTTCTAAGATGCTTATCCAAAATGTTCCCTGAAGATTTTCCAAAACTAGAAACTATAATCTAGGTGTAAGTAGCAAGTGCCTATCCCAGGGGTGGTTGTGATGCCCCATGGTGCCAGCTTAGCCCTTGCCAGCCTGGCTCCCTTTGGGGCAGTCTCCCTTTTATTCACCCATCATGGCTTGAAGTTATTAATTTCTGAAGGGAGGCCGTTTCTGAAGGGAGGCTGCCCCAGAGCCCCAAGTCTGATCTTGCTCTCATGATGACAGGTACCAATGGTAATTGCCTTAAGGGTCAGTTTTGTGGGTAAGGTGATCACCTTTTCAAAATGCAAAAGTGGGACACATATCATTTAAAAAAATTAGGGGGGGATATTGTATATGTACGCACTTTATATTTTATATTTAAGTGTGATAATTAAAAAGTTAGCTAATGTATCTTGTTCTTCACTGGGCTTCAGTCCAACAGATTGCTTTTCAAAAGTTCATGCTTTTTGCAGTAACAGGTACAGTTTGTTTGGTTTTTTTTACAGCAAATGTAAAAACTAAAAAATAAAACCATCAGTGTTCATTTCAATTTAAATGTGCACTTCCTGTTGGACATGGCAGATTCCGAAAGTTTGTATTGCCAAAGCAGATCAGTTTCACACAGCGTTTCATGATACTGGCATGATAAACTGTTTTTGATGTGTCAGTCATTCTGTGGCTATGTAAGCTTTGTGATGATGCAACAGGGGCAGGGTTTTGCACTGCACTGGTAGTTTCTATAGTGACAGTTGCTAAGTGGTAAATTTGAACTGTATTGAGGGAATCCAGGATTAACATTGTACTGGAGTCATTTAGCCTGGGATTGGGAACATTTCAGGACCGTCCTTCCAATTAGATATGAGGGTGGCCACCCTATTTGTGGTCTCCATTCTCCCTAATACCCATCCCCATGTCTGTCATGTGATCTGCTAATACAACTCTCTGCTTTCTGAAAGGCCCCAGGAAGTGGAGCTTCCCTTGAAGCAGCCTAGTTCCCACCCCTGAGCACTGGACCTTCCTGGTCCCCCAGGAACTGGACCTTCTTCCAAATACCTAGTTCTTCCTGGGCTCAAGCTCTGTCTAGCTCTCTGTGGGTCTCAGGCCTTTCTCTTCCAAGGCCTGCTCTGGTCCTGCACTCTGCCCCTCAATGGGCTCAAGCTCTCTCTGTCTGGCCCCCACCCCCTCTATTCTTCTGGCCCTTCTCTCTGCCTCATTGGACCAGCTGGGACCTCCATACCTCCCCTTCACTCACTTCCATAGTCATCAGGGATTGCTCACCCCCAACTCCCTCAGGCCATTGCCTCTGTCCCCAGACTTATCTGTTCTAGTGCTTGCTTTGCCCCTTTCAGGTGCTGCTCTACTCGCTAGCAGAGCCTCCCACACCCTGGCCCTCCACTCTCTGCCTCCCCTCTCCAGGCTATGGGCTCACCCACTCCTGTTCCCAGGCTTGGTTTGTTCCTGGGCTCCATGCTGCTTGCCCCAGCTCAGATATCATAACAGAAGCCCTGCTGCTAGACGCTCCTCTCCCTGTGGCTCCCGTGACCAGACTGCCTGACCAACTTAGGCTCTGGGCCTATATAGGTCAAGCCCGGCCACCTTTCAAATAAGTGGCTCCCTAATTGGCTCCTCCATGCTATTCATCAAGCAGCCTCTCTTCCTAAAATGACAGGTGTACCCCAGTGCCCTGTCAGACTAGGATAGTTATTTGACAACAATTAAGGTATTTTCTTTCCAAGTAAGATATTTTCTTTTCAAGTGAGATTTTTTTCTATCCAAGATATTTTCTATCCAAGTAAGATATTTTCTTTCCAAATGAGAAATAAGTCTCTGGGCAAAAGCAATGAAATTGACTATTTAGTTCTTGTGTGCCCTAATGTATTCAAGTATTACTGTTGGCCATGTCTGAGTTCCAGAATTCTTCACTTCTGTGCCTTGACAGAAAAACCACAAGTCCCCTTGTATAAGAACACATTGGAATACATGATGGTTGAACTTCAAAAGAAGAACCTTCACAGGAGATGATTTTGAATAATATTAGAAAACAGTCTTCTAAAGCATACAACTGACATGTCAGATATCAATTTGGATGGAAGATGGAAGGAGGAAAGGAAAAAAATGTTCTTGATTTTAAGAATCACCTTTGTTAAGCAAAAAAAAAAAATCTATGTGGCTTATATTGGGAAATGCAGCCATTGTAAAATGGATTTACTGTTCTGAAAAAAATCCTTAAACCTAATTCTATGGGTAAATATTAGCCAATCTCATTTTTAAAATATTGTTGGAAATATTCTGATCTCCAAGACTAGAAATTAAGAATCTGATATGCCTGAAAATAGTTGAGCAGCAGTTAAATCTTCTCATAAATGTAAAGGTATTGATAGTCATACAAAATTTATATTTTGCTACAGTGGAAGATCCTAAAATAAAAATATTCTGCATATTATTCAAA
Source organism: Alligator sinensis (assembly GCF_000455745.1). NCBI lineage: Eukaryota > Metazoa > Chordata > Crocodylia > Alligatoridae > Alligator > Alligator sinensis. Next base: position 2,546,109 of record NW_005842082.1, on the reverse strand, counting down.
TGAGTTTGTACTGATTAGTTACTGCTTTTCCTATCCCATGAACAAGTCATTTAAAAAGTATTTACTCTTCTCATTCCAGATAGTCAAAGATTTTGGAAATTTCCTGTAGTATGATGAAAGTCTCGGCTTTGACTTTGTGGAAAGATAATAATTTTTCAGTGAAGTGCAGCTATTTTTCTTTAAAACTTTAGACAGAATAACAGACAGGATGTATTATGTTTTATTAGGTATTTATTATATGTCATTTGCTGTAACTTGGAATTTTGACTTATTGTTCAAGAACTATTACCCTCTCTACTTATTCAACACTATAAGCCTTCTAGGCAAAACTATTTATGCTTTCCTTTTAGGTAAGACTACTTAAATTATTTGTATTGTTACTATTATGAGAGTTGGGCAACTTGTCCTAAGATTTCATGAAGGCATTAAGGCTAAAGAAAGACATTACACATAAACTGGTTTAAGTGATCAGAAACTGGTTTAAACCTGTAACAGACATTCAATGCACATAAATCAGTTTGAAAATGGCTGAAACTGGTTTGAGATAAACCTGGTTGAATGTAATATCAGACTTAATTGATTTGGGCCAAACCAGTTTATGCAATATCTGTCCCAGACCCCTTTCTGGTTTAACTTAAACCAGAGTCACCCAGCATCTCATATGCTTTGCAGCCCTTGGCTGGGCTGTCTGCTCCATAGCAGAACTGGTCCTGCCTCTCTGCTCCCTGGCTGCAGCTCTGGCAAACACTGCAGGCACAGCAGTGTCAGACTAGCTTCCCCTTGCCCACCCCCCACTCCCTACTCAAGCAGGGGTTCCCCCCCTCCCCTCTCCCACAGCACAGGCCATAGCCAACATGTGGTATGCTAGCTAATGCTGAAAGATATCTCTGTAAGGCAAACAGGACAGTGTCTGCTTAGGGCTTTTTGGAGCTAATCAACAGGTCAGCTGGTAATGTCCCTCCCTTCCTTCCTTGGAAAAAAGGTGTTTAAAAGAGCTTGAACAAATGAAAGAGACTTTTGTTTTCTTGATAGGGTGCCAAATGCTGTGTTATCAACTCCTTGCTGGCTCCCTGTCACAGGCCATCACAGCTCCCTCACTGATCAGGAGCAGCAGGGCGTGGTGGGGCAGAGGAGGGAGGAACCCCTCTCTAATCAGAGCATCCTGCTTGGACCTGGCCACAGCCCTCTCAGCTCAGAACTCTGGAAGAGAAAGGAGGGCTGCTCTAGTGCCACCCAGCTTCTAGCCTGAGCCACTGCAGGCATGTTCCTGCATTTTCTCAGTCCAGAGGGAATGTCTGTGCACTTGCAAACCAATTCAACCTAGACAGCTTAGACTAACTTTCAAATATTGAATAAATTTGGGCTCAGGCTTTTTGAATGCCTGTCCCTATCCTAGGTGTTATCAAAACAGCTTTGTCCATAAGATGGGTTTGACCCTTTAAGAAAGCCAAGAAAGCATATCTTTCTACCTTGTGTGAAGTTTTACCTTTTTTTCAGAAATAAACATTGACACTCCCTTAATGTGGACTGAAAGGTTTATTTAGATAAAATGACCTGAAACTCAAATTGGTAGTCTTATATATAAAAGTTCCAGAACTGCAATACCAGTCACTTCTTAATACTGTAGGTACTTTACTGAATTAGGAGGCCTGAAAGAGAAAAGAGGGCCTACTGTCAAAGTTTCACTTAGTAGGGATGGTTATAGTCTCTTACAAGACACTATGGATTAGATGTCAGGGCAAATGCCATTTTTGAGGATGAAACCCTCCTCGGTACAGTTGACATTTACCTTGATTTCATAGAACTTAGAGATGAAATTTAGAGAGAAAAAAGACAAAAGCTCCATTAGATTACCCAGTCCACCTCCCACCAACACAACTGTGCTCCCTACAATACATTCTCTAGTGCCTTGTGCAGTCTAGTTTTAAATGTGCCAAAGTGATGGAGTGTCCATCGTTCCCTTGGGATTCCTCAGTGCTGCTAATTGGCTTACATGAGCTAGGTCTGGTGGAGCTGAAAAGCTGAAGGGCAAAATTTAATTTCTGACCTTTAATTATGTTTCTGTAATTCAAACCCACTTCCCATCCCACTGCACAAAGACTCGATGAAATTCATTACTTTTCATTCACCTTCGTCGACTGAACTTCCATGAGCCTTCCAATTCTGCAAAGCATGGAAAAATGTTATAGGCCTGAAACACAGAAACAGAAGTTTATAATTTTTTTTTTAAATGTAGAGCAATTCAGCTCACTTTAAAAATTCATTCACCCTGCTAAGAAAAAAATAAATTAAAAAAAAATATGGATTAGTGTGTTACTGGAAAACAATGTCTAGAAAAAACTGTTAAAGGGAAATAATTTTAAGGAACTGTTTCAACATATCTTGAGAAACAAACTCCACTCCCTGCTCCAATAAATATTTATATTTATTTAAACAGAATACGTTCAGTTGGAGTTGTTGAAAATGAACCATGCCAAAATAGATAGGTGGTTAGGACACTCTCATGGGGGCAGGAAAAAGACAGAACAGAGGCAGATTAAAGAAGCAGAAATACTGTCCACTTGCATCCTATCGTATTACCATGTGACAAGCTCAGACTTGAGACTGGATCCATCCCTAATGTGTGTACTCACATCAGAAAACAGTGAAAGGAAAACCATGACAAAGGAAAATATTACGCACCAGCATCACCAACATGTTTGTGTATTCAGCTTCCCAAAAACTGTCCTGAGAATTTCACTTATTCATCCTTAGGCCCGTGTCACTCTAATGGTGTCAGGTAATGCTTTTGAGGTTGGCAAGTCAGAAATTGAATTTTGCCTCCTTTTGTTAATTGATGTGGAAATACTGTGGTGAAAAGAAAAAAAAAACTCTTTTAAAACTACTGGCTCACCTTTATTTTAATTCTTCCACCAATGCACATGCTTCTGGTTGGATATAGATTTTAAATATAGTTAAAACTTCTTCTCTTCCCCACATTCCCTTCTATCCATTCTTTGCTACATCCCAGCATATGCACTTTTGAAAAGGAAAGCAGCATTTTTTCCCCCTCTTTAGATCAAACTTGTCTGGGGTATCCTACTTGAGGAAGGCTTCACATGTATTTGTCTCATTGGAAAAAGTCCTCCCTTTCCATCAGTCAGACTGCTTGTTATGGCAAGATAATTGAAAAGTTATATTCCTGGGTCTGTGCACTGGATTCACAGCGGTTCACTTTACACTTACACACACAAATGGACACACACATTTTTTTTTTAATCCCCTAAAAAAAAGAAATCAACCTTCCATTATGAAGATTCGGCAAAAGAGAGTTCTGAATAAAACTAGAATCCAGGTTTTATTATTTTAAATAGCACTAAATGTGCATTGAGGCTGGAAAAGGGTCTGTTCTTGCCAACTCAATCCCTGTTTTGGGGGATGAAAGTCTATGAGGTGGATAATTACATTGTGGGAAGTTGTGCACAGTCAGCTTTGGATTTTAGAATGAAAGCAAGAGGGAATTTGCATGATTTGCTGCACAAATCATTCCCTCTTTCTAATACCCTAGTTTTGAGCTTTTAGATTGTTATAAACCCTTATAAAAATGTATTACTGAAGAGTACTGAAACATTACTGGAAAAATCCTCTCAGTATTACCCATATATCAGTAGATTAACATAAGATTAGAAATATTTGTTCATAAGGAAAGACTGCATAAACATTTTTAGTAAATCATATCCTAAGATGTACTGGCTTTTAATGTAAATTACCACATGTGATTTGAGGACAGCCAGCAAAATAGCAAGTCTGAAAGAAAGCAAGAGCAGAACAATTAAAAAAAATGGTTATAGTGATCATTTTGTATTAGTACAGTAATGAGCCAATTAGTAAAAGGCTGAATGGACAGGGACAGTATGCTTGTCTTTTTGCTTGCTCATCCATCAAACAGTAGCATTTCCCATCTTGTATGTGTATGTCCATTAACAACCCTGCAGTGATTTAACAGACCACAACCACAGCACAGTGCTAGCAGTGCAGTTAATCCCACAGCCATATGACTGACAGCAATACAAATATTGAAAGGATGACTAGTGTATTAGAAGAAAAGGTGTCCTAATACATTAAAAACCAGCTCTATAGAAGGTAGAACTGGTTAGTAGATTCTCGTGTCCCTAAATTCCATTCAATGCTTATAGTCCTTACATCATGTTTGATGAAATTTCCTGCAAGTAGCATTACTAAATAATAGATTTATATATGCTTCTCTCTTATTGGCTTAAATACCCACATAAGGTATTGTTCCAGATGTGTGTACAAAAGGCAAGCAGGATAGCACTGTTTGAATAAAAGTAATGAAATACATTAGACAGAATGCCAAGGGAATGTCCTTTTCCATTCAATCCAAAGAATGCTAACTATCTTCAAAAGGGGCCAGGGAGGGATCTGGATATGTCAGGGTCACAGAGAGGAGACAATCCAAAAAGATGACCAGGAATGTTATAAGTGGTTATTCTATCTCCCACAAAAGAGAGCAGGCTCCCTTTGCATGGGGCAGTTTCTGGAAGAATTTTGGTTTCTGAGGAAGTGTTCCTCCTGAAGTTTCTACGAGGCATGGCATCTTTAGATCAGCCCCAAAGCAGACTTGTGGCTAAATGGAACAGTCTGAGACTTACTGGGCACATCTACATGTGACATTTACTGTGGAATACACTAATTAGCTCTGCAGTAAATGTGTTGGTGTCTACACGTGCAGGGTTATTAGGCTGGAGTAAATTAATAAACTCCACAGCAGGATACTACTTGTATTTACACGTCCTATCCTGATCCAGAGTCTTTAACTCCACAGCACTGCACATGTAGATGCTGATGGGACTGTCTGAGGCATGAGGGTGCTTCAGTGCATGGGCCATCTGTTGGCTAGTCCTGGACTGGAACACCCTTGTGCCCCAGCCAGCCCCTCTGCAGCATGTTGACCCAGGCTGGAACAGCCGCTGGTTGGCAAGCTAGCTGTCCCCCCTCCTCCCCCTGGCCAACCAGGCTGCTCAGACCTGGCTCAACATGCTGCAGTACCAAGTGTACATTCAAACAGCATGCCTAGGAGAAGTAAACTCCAGCCCAACATAAGCCTGAATTTATTGTGCTGCATTAATATACATGTGTAGACACATTCACTGTTTCATTTCACTGTAGTTGTTCAAAGTGCAGATGCTTTAGTTACATTACTGCCACATGTACACACCAAAACACTAGCAGAACAATTCTGCAAGACCAGATGCTGTCAGTTAGTTAATCGAAAAGAGCTCCTTATTCTGCAAGTCAGCTATGAGTAGACTTGATTTCACTGGGACTACTCACAGATTAAGGTAGCACTCCAAGAGAACAAGGGTAGCAAATTGAATCCTAATTTACGAAATAGGTTATAATACTGGTGTTTGTTACTGTAATTTTCCATTCTTTCTTTAATTTGGGCTGGAATACTGAAGCAAGTCATTATTTTCAGAGAAAGCTTTGTCAGGGAAATGAATGTTTGCCAAAGGTATCTTTAACCTTTGGTAAACTACAAGACCTCCCTTATTCTCCCACAATATCAACATCATTGAGTTATTTTCTAGGGCCTTTGACAAACAGAAGTGTATACAAAGCATGCAACTGTAATCCTCTAGTGCACAAATAATATCTTAGTTATTCGCTGCCCTGAGAGAATGCTGCTAACAAGCTTCTCCTGCTTATTTGATCCCTGACCTTGTTGTAGCTTTGGACTTCTTGCTTTTCTTCCCTTTTGTGTGTCTAAAAGTATAGTTAGTTAGAAGGTTAAAAAGACAGGTTTGGGAGGATATATATTTGATCATCTATTAGAGGGGTTACTGGTAAACTGGCAAGGAGTACTAAGAGGAGGCACTGTCTCAGCAACACAAAGCTAGTAATTGATTCCATTATTAAAGAAACACTTTATGTTTTTTTCAGAAATAAGCCATGTGTTATGAAGTGTCTTCTGGTAAAGGCCCAATATCCCCAAGTGACTGACCATATGGTTAAGCTTATGGGTTGCTACAGAAGAGTATTCGCTTGCAGTCTTAAAAGCAAGGGACATATAAAGAAATTTTTATGAGTAATATAGAAAAAAGTCAAAAGAAGTGACTGGATGAGTTATGGGTTTGGTAAGCAAAACCTATAATCTTTTAATGGCACCATATGTGCAACTAGAGACTATGCATAAATACAGTAAGATTAAGTGTCGTCTCACTAAACACCAGTAAGTGTCAAGCTCCTAAACACCTACTCCCTCACTAAAAAATATGCTGAGTAAAGGAGGGATATGTCTGGTGAAGGGAAGTTTTTGGGAAGGGGAATGATGCGCCTCAGGTGGCATGGACTTAAAGGCCACTTTGTAATACATGTTAGTGCTTAGCTTTCTCAGAAGCATTACTGCCTTTACTAAGCAAGAAAAACTTGGTAGTCACACAACAATGCTTTGATATGTGCAAAGTTGTACTCTGTTTTGTGCTTGTATTTGTCCCACTCCAAAGACACGGGTTCAGTGAGATTTTGAGCATCTTCAATTCACCACTTACTGGTTTGCCAGACTTCTCATTACTTTATAGGCTTGAACCTAAATCCCCACAGTGCACACTTCATCTTGATAAACACATAGCTCTTTAAAATGGATGGAAAGGGATTGAGGGGGTGGGGGGATAAAGCTTTCAGTAACCAGAATCCCTTTTATTTACTCCAGTATGGAGTCATGTTCAGCAGTCCGTTGTTCCTGAAGTCACATCAGGAAATAATAAAGAGTAGAGTTCATTGAGCCATAACCTCTTGCTCCACCTGGGCCTGTGGTCAAATAGTTTCTCATGACCTGTTAGCTAATATTGATTGCATAAACATTAAGTGGGAGAACTAAGAAATGTTGTGGGTATAAACCTGCATCATATCACAAAGGAAGCTAACTGAGGATACATCTATGCTGCAAATTAATTTCTGCTTTTAACTTGGATTGGCTAAACCAAGTTAGTTATTTTGGCTTAAAATAGAATTGGAGACAAGGTAACCTGGGTATTAACTCATGTTTGCGCCTTAAATTTCCAAATGCTAACAGACCCCTGGAAGCTAGTGAGGTTGAACTTATCACAACACTCTAAAAAGATGAAAATCTCCTGTCAGAATTCCAGAGTTAACATTAAAAGTCAGATTCGGGTTGAAAAATGAACTAGGTATAGCAATAATCATTTTTAAGAAATCGTGGGTCAGACAAAAATGTTTCCATGAAGTTAACAAATTAATTGTTAACATTTCCTTGAAGTAAACATTTCCTGGAAGCGGTTATAGCTAATGTATTACTGTACTATGCTACTATGTAAGAATATGATGATGAATGTGCCTAGAATATTATTACAAAGACAATTATCAGTCTAGTAAAGCTAAGAGAAATGAATATTTCAATGAGCAGTTAAAATGCTTAAATTATATTTTATTATAATCCCAGCACACCTCAGAAAAATGGTTATTTATGAAAATTCAGCCCCAGACCCCTTCCTGGTTCAAGTTAAATCACAGCCCCCTAGAATTTTGTGTGCTGTGCTGTCTGCTTCAGAGAGCAGGCCTGGCCCTGGCCCTCTGCTCCCTAGCTGGAGCAGTGAGGGCTGGCTCATTGGCCCCCCAGAAAAACCTCTCCTGGAGTCTAGGGTCAGGGAGAGGGGAGTAAACTTCCCTTCCCCAAAGTATGGAGCTGCCCTGCCCTGCCCTGCTTACTTAATGCTGGCTGCAACTGTAGACTACAAATCCCAGAGGCACCTGGAAGCAGGAAAAGGAAGTGATGAGCAAGCTTGCAGAATCCTGCTGCTGTGATTGTGGACTGCAAATTCCAGAGACCTTGGGGGCAGCAGGAAGAGGAAGCAAATACAAAGCCCATGCTGGGTATGTACCAGAGAGCTGTACTGTAATGCCCCCCAGCTTCTGGCTTGAGCCACTGCAGGTTATGTGGCTGCATTTCCTAAATAAAAAGTGAATACCTGTTCATTTGCTTTATTGGTTCAATCTTTGCAGTTTAGACTAACCTATAAAGACTGAATCAATTCAGCCTTAAGCTTTTTGATTGCCTGTATTTAGCTCAGCAGTCTCCTGGGCTGTGCCCATTTCCCATGCAGTCCAGCTGGAACAGTACAGGAGCTCCCTTCTCTCCCAGGATTGCAGGGAGAAAGGCAGTTTCAAGTTGGGCGAGGGTGGTGGTGGTGGTGGTGGGGGGGAGCTTATCTTCTTTGGGGACTTAAAAAAAGTCTCCACCTCCTGCTCCTGCAGCACAGTCTGAATAGAGGGAGAGGCAGATGCACTATTAAACACTCTCTGGATCTGTCTCTATCCAAATCTCATATGCCCACACTAAATTCTTTAAATGCAACCCCAAGAAGTATTCATTAGAATCTGGCAAATGATTTCAGAAACAAATAAAACTTAAAACTAAGCTTCTGGCAGACAATTGTGAAGAGAGAAAATAAAGGAGGCAAAAGAAATAATAATATTACCTCAAAATATTTGCTAGAACGTTATTAATACAATTTAATTATGGATATGTGTTTATTTTTAAGCTAAATATAAGTTTTTAGCTTTCTACTATGACAGTTTCCTTTTAATAATCCTTCTGATTGGTTTTGTTTGCTTTTTTTAAATGGTTGTATTCTATGGCATGTTTAATGAGCAGGAAAATAAGAAAATGCTGAATAAGCATATAGGTTGACACAGAGGTTGAAAAACAGTTCAATCTTATACTTGATTAGTATTTCTACTACTATATCATTTCACTATATTGGCACACAATTATATACACACAGGAAAAACAAGTCTGCTTATTTATGTATAGGTGTTCATTATATTTTTTATTTGGGACAAATGCATAAGCAGACTTTGTAACAATTATGGGGATTTTTTTCTAGGCATGTAATTAGGAGGGGAGAAACATTCTGTAGAGCTATCGATATATGGAGGTATATGCTGATATCAACATTATATATTCTAGTTCAAACTTTGTACTTCTGATATCTGACCTTGTCTCTGCTCTTTTTTAAACAGTGTACATCTGAGTGATCCTTACTCAGATCTCAGAGCCTTTGAATCTGAACCATTTAATATCCTGCAACTTCTTTAACTACCTCTTATTTTATACTGTCCCCACCCTGCTACACACACACATGTTCATTAGAGTGATAACAGTAAACCCAGGCATTGTCTCCTATCTTAAAGAAATTTTGAGTTAACCTGATTTCTGCTTGCTTAATGAAACCTTGAAAATGTTTCATACTTAGGCTTCTTAATGTCTTTTGGAAATCAAGGCAAATATTTTGGGATGCTATCATCATCCACATTCATTTAAAAAATATATTAGTTTTTTTTTCTAATCTTGGTCAGAACTCTATATTAAACTAATTATATCAAGGCCTAATTTTGCTAAGGAGTACCAGTTGGATACATTAGAGTCAGATTTAATTTTCTATCTACTCCCTTCTATACATTTGACAAATTCATTGTTTATAGTACTGCTGAATTATGAAAGAAATTTTTCATCAAAGTCTTTATTTAGGAAGCTAGCTAGTACATGGAGAGCTATAACCTCTCCCACCCCCCCTGGAATTCACAAAGGGGTTTTGCCTGTGACAGATTTTATTTCAGTAGCCTCTAACAATTATCTTATGAACTAGATTCTAATTCTAACTAGGGTGCAGATAGAAGTGACAATTTTTGCCCGATTGGGCCACAAAAAATTGTTTATAGCCATGACCAAACACAAGTGCATGGCTAAAGACAACTTAAAGCTTAAAAAATGGCCAATTGGGTGAAAATCTGACCCTGCATTGCATGAAGGGTCAGACGAAGACATTTCAAAACAGAGCATCTTCTGTAACTTGTGTCTGTGCTGCCTGCTAGCCTCCAGGCTGTTTTCGGAATGGAAGGGGGGAAAGGGATCAGAAGGAGTTCAGTCTGGGGGGTGTTAATCCCCTGCTGGAGGGGTGGGTGGGTGTTTTGGAGCCCCACAGAGGTGGGTGGGGGCGTCCAATTCACCCAAACCACACTCCAGCCCTGGGTTGGGGAACCCCTAGAATGAGCTCCTTCCGCTCCCTTTCCTCACCCCACCATTCTGAAAACTTTGCAGTCTCACAGGGAGGAGGGCTATTGCTAGTGGAAACCAGCTGCAGGCTAGCAGCCAGTGGCTAGATTCCCCTCCCTGCAGAACCAACATTGAACTTCTGTTTGTTCCAGGGGATCCCTGTAACTCAGAACACTTCCTGAAAAGTGTACTCAGTTACGGTGGGGAGCTGCACTTCTGTTTGCACCACTAATGTTCCAAGGACAGTTTTATTAAATGTGAACATGACATTGCAAAGGTTGCCAACAAACGTATGTTAAGGTTCCCATCTACCACCATTTCCTTATCTCTAACAATACAGTTATTGATGCCACTGTACAACCTATAAGAAGCATATCTATTAGGCATGGGTGAACCACTTGGGATATAAAAAAGGACTGTCTTAAATCTTTGCCTAAGCTTCATGGCAGTTTTAAACCATGAAAATAATTGAAATAGTACTAATTTGTGAAGTGCTTTAGTAAGAAATTCAAATTTACAGTGGATGTGTTCGCATTGTGGAATTCTTTTTTCTCTTCATGTTGTGAAATAGTTCATTATGAATTTTTTTTTATTTTTAATACATTATTTATTTAATAGATTTCATAGATTTCATAGACATTAGGGCTGGAAGGGACCTCACAGGATCATCAGGTCCAGCCCCCTGCCCAAGGGACAGGAAGTCTGCTGGGGTCAAATGATCCCAGCAAGATAAGCATCTAAGTGTATCTTAAAGGTGTCCAGAGTAGGTGCTTGCACCACTTCTGTGGGGAGTCTATTCTAGACTCTGGGGACTTGGATGGTAAAGAAGTTTTTTCTTATGTCCAGTCCAAAATGGTCTTCCTGGCGTTTGTGACAGATAGACCTTGTCTTCCCTGGGGGTGTCCTGATGAACAGATTTACTCCCAATTCCTGGTGCCCACCCCTTATATACTTTTAGGCTCCCACCAAGTGCCCCCTGAGCCTTCACTTCTCCAGGCTGAAGAGTCCCATGCTGCTCAGCCTTTCCTCATAAGAGGAAAGCTGATCATGTCCCCTGACTATGTATGTGGCTCTCCTCTGGACTCTCTCAAGCTTCTCCACATCCTTCCTAAAGTGCGGAGCCTCAGGGGGAGCTGGATATAGTACTCCAGTTGCAGCCTCACCAAGGCTGACTACAGCAGAAGGATGACTTCCTGGGTCTTGCTTGAGATGCATCAATAGATGCAAGCCAGGGTTTTGTTTGCTTTGCCAGCTGTGGCATTGCACTGGTGGCTCATATTCATCTTGTGGTCAATCATCACCCCCATGTCCCTTTCGGTCATGGTGCTAATGAGTATAGCACTGCCAAGCCTGTAAGTGTGATTTTTTTTTCCCCTGGGGTGAAGCACCTTGCATATCTCAGTGTTGAATGCCATCAGGTTTTGATTCGCCCACCTTGCAAGCCTGTCCAGGTCAGCCTGAATCACTAGCCTATCCTCTAGAGTGACCACTCTTCCACATAATTTGGTGTCATCAGCGAATTTAACCAGTCTGCTTCTGATACCTAAATCCAGATTGTTTATAAATGTGTTAAAGAGTACTGGTCCAAGTACGGAGCCCTGGGGGATGCCACTGGTCATTATGCACCATGTTGACACGGTTCCATCAACTGTCACTCTCTGGGTCTGACCATGGAGCCAGTTCCCGATCCATCATACTGTGAGGTTTTCAAGGTCACAGTTCCCCAGTTTAACTATGAGGACTTCATGGGAGACCAAAGGCTTTTTTGAAATCCAAGTAGATGGTATCAACCTCTTCTCCTTTGTCCAGGTGATGCGTCACTTGGTCATAGAAGGAAATGAGGTTGGTCAGGCAAGACCTACCCACAATGAAGCCATGTTAGCTGTCTCTCAGAATGTTGCCTTCCATTAGCCTGTTGTTGATGGTTTCTTTGATTTTTTCCAATATCTTTCCAGGGATTGAGGTCAAAATGATTGGTCTGTTGTTCCCTGGATCTCCCTTCCTCCCTTTCTTGAAGATGGGCACTACATTGGCCCTTATCCAATCCTCAGGAACCTCACCCGAGTGCCGTGAGTTCTCAAATATCCTTACCATTAGCCATGCTGATGTCCACCAGTTCTTTTAGCACTCTTAGGTGCATTCCATCCAGGCCAGCTGATTTATGGATGTCCAGCCTCTCAATGTGTCCCCTCACAAGAACTTTGCCAATGAATGGTAATCACATAATTACCCTTAGAAACAGTTTTAGATAATTTTAAATGTATGTTGTATGTTAGTGCCATAGAGAAGGAAGTGCTCCTTTTTCTAACTCTAACCGATAGATCTGGAAAAGGGTAATGGGTTAATCATCCAGAATAGGTGGCTCCCAGATGGAGACATATATAACATGTACTTTGCTTTTGATAAATGTAGCAGGGACATTTTAGTCTTTTGCTTCCATTGCTAGGCATTATCAAAAAGTGTCAAAATAGATACATGAGAATCCTGCATGAACAACTATCCCCAGCTATGATTCTAACCATGGCACAAACATACAACATCAGTTTCAGCAACAGCCATGTGACTACCATCAAACTCCCATTGCGAATGAAGAGCAAATCAGATAGAAATTCATGCTCCTTCAAGGAACACAAATTCCCAGTGAAATTTCATTAAATAAATCTCAGACTTGAGAGAACCATGTAGTGGATACTTGTTGATCCTCTGTTCAAGACCCCAATATCTGTGTTACTTGTGTTACTTCAGTAGAAGAAAGCAAAGTATGCTATCATTTTCCAAGATGCAGTTATGTCTATGTAAAGAACACAACACTTTTGTAAATGGTGAGTCAGACTGGAGTCATCAAGGTCAAGTACAGATGTTCAACAAGCCCCTGGCAAAAAACTATCACACTTCAAAGTGCTATAAATTAATGTGGGAATGAACCAAACAGACAGTCACTGTTCAGTTGTGGGGTTTTGTGCCTATCTGCACTGACCAAGGCCGGCAAATGGTGGTCACTTTTGCACACCTCCCAAGAGGCTTCAGGATTCAGCCCTGCTCCCTTGCCAGCTGATGACTGTCAGCAGGGGAACAGAGACCCCACCCAGCAAGCTGTGGGAGACCCTTTTGTGGCAGTTCCCAGCATGCAAAAAGCCAGGGTGGGCACTCCCAAGCTGCAGGTCCTGGCTTCAGCTGTCAAGAGGTTGGGGCAGGAGGGGGGTGGGAAGAGAGCCCCCTGCCATGAAGACCTGGCCAAGCTCCCCTATGACCCCAGCCAGCAAGCTGTGAGGGGACCCTCATGGCAGGGGAGGTCCCTTCCCTGTTCCCCCCACCCGAGCTTCCTGACAATGGCAGCCAGAAGCTACAGAACAGGGCTGCCCAGCCCAGCTCTTGGCTGTGGGGAAATAGATCTCCCCTTGCTTTGAGGTCTCCACCCCCCACAGCTTGCTGGGGGCAGGGGGAGGGGGCTGTCATTAGATTCCCATGTGACAATATCACTTCATTTGAATAGAAAAAAATCCTGTTGTTTTTGTACAGTGTGTTCTGATGTGCATTTTTTAAATAGTAGTCTTTCTATTTTTTTTCTAAGGGGTGAGAAGCTTCTTTATTTTAATAATTCAGATACTATAGAAGAAGATCTGCCCCTGTGGTGCAAGGTGGGTTGGAAGCGACTGTGTTAGCGCAAATGCATTTTGCATTAACATGTCATCAAAGAGTTCAAGAGAGGAAAGAAGCAATTTATTTTAAGTGTCCGTGAACACCTATGGAGAAACATATGACATCTCTGAATACCAAATGAAGTAATTATGATCAGTGATACTCTAATGAATACCATATGAATCTGTAATGAGAGGACCCTAAGCATTATTTTGATCAATTATGTCACAATACTGTGGGAGTATATCAACAGTATTTGTGAACAATGAGCTCTATTCTAACTTTTTAACTATATAATTAACATGATCATCATTTTTGCCTCTGCCATACCAGAGGCTTAAAACCTTACAGTATTTTTTACATGACTATTTTTACAAGAATTCCTTCAGTTTGGGTGCTCTTTTACTTGTTTGAGAAAGGTAGTTCTCTAAAAGGAAGAAAAGATTAAACCCACATGAATAGTAAATCAGTTGCTCTCTTAGAAAACCTAAATAAAGCTTTTCATAGGGTCATACTTCTCAGGTCAAAGAGCAATAGAGACCCAATCACAGCTACTCATCCATATACTAGCAAAGACCAAGTGGTTAGTGCTTTCACTTTTCCATGTGCAAGACCCATGGTCTGAATCAGCTGGAACAGGAATTTGAAGCATGATTTCATGCATCTCAGAGGAGTGCCCTAACCATCAGAGATTAGTCTGTCTCATTCTGTGCAGGTTTTCAAAAGGTCTTTGCTTTGCCACAGTGTGGAAGAACGGGGAAAATGCAAAAACCAAAAAAACTGTGTGATGGAAAAATCATTTCCTACAAAGTGTTAGTGAATTGTAAATAATAATTGTTTATTGTATTATAGTTAATAATAATTTTAATTACAAAAACCTCCCTATAAGATAAAAGAAAGATCTATCCTATAGTTCAAGAAGCTAGAGAGGTCTTTCTGGTTCTGTAATGATGAGCCAGACAGCATAAGTAGGTTGCTAGTTAAGGGAAAATGCATTTGATCATGGGTATCAATGGAGGTGCTACTCTTTCTTGCTTCAAATTGTATATTTAAACCTCTGTTTGAAGATGAAAGGAGCTTCGATGGCCTCCACCACTACCTCCATGAAGCTGGAGTCTGATTTTCAGAAGTTCTGCATACCTACAACCCCTTTTGACTTTGTCTAGAGCTGTGGACGCTCAGCACTTCTGAGAGTCAGGTCTTTGCTGTCTTTCAAGTGTTCCAGAAATAAATCCTCTGTAAAATTCAGCTGTTCCAGGAAAGTTTGTGAATGTCATTCATGTTCCTTTTCTTTCTTTTTGTGGATCTTTTAAAATAGGTAAAGTGTTTATTGTATTTATTTAATTGTATTAATTACAGTAAAGCTAGATGCTGTACAATCATAGCATACCATCAGGGACTGCCTTGTAGCTTTGATGCTATGGTACAAAGAACACTCAAAATGAAAGGTTCTGTCTGTATGTGTACTCACATAATTGAAGATAGATTTAATTTACGGCTCAAGGATTGTCTTTGAGGTTCACGGACAGTTGAGTATTTGACTACCTACTCTGCTGTTGGATTTGCCAAATTGAATCTTAGCAGTTCCAGGAAAAGTCCCTCTGAAACCTAAATTGTCCAATGACAAAGGCATCAGCTGCTTATTGTTGTTTAATTTCCCCAAAAGAATTCAAACTGAGGTCAGTCAAACAGTGACAGCTTAAATACCCTAAATTAGTGAAATTGTGAAGTAGAGAGGAAAAAGAATTGAATATACATTCAAAATATTAATGAAGAGACAGAAGCCATTATTGCAGATCTGACTTAAAAGTGAAATATTCAGGGAAAAACTGTTAGGGTATTTTTATATGATGCATTTCCTCTTTTTTGTGTCATTCAGTCCATGCTTACACTTGGATCCTATTGCTCATCATGCCCACACTTTCCTCACTCAGTACCAGCCATCCATGTGCTTCTTTTTCTCACTCCCCTGTTTATTTTTTTGTGCTGTTTCCGAACACCAGTGCCTATGTAACTGTTTCTACTTTTTCAAATTATTCTAAATAAGATGTTTCTTTTGCAAAGCACACAGTGTGTTTATAGATATGTTCCAGGAGATGGGGCAGGGGATGGTGCTCTAATTAGAGCAGCTTCAACAGCTGCTCTAATTAGAGCACCTGAAGCATCACTTGTATCAACGTCCCCGAGCTGAAAAATGGTGGTAGGAGCACTTTAACTAAAGCTTGTTGAATGAGCTTTAGTTTCAGTGCAGGGATGCTGATACACATGACACTGGAGTCTGCTGGAGCACAATAATTACCATACTCTAGCAAACTCAACTAATCGAGTCTCCTTTGATGCATTGTCATTACAGCATGTCGGAGCAGCCTCTCTCACATGTATAGACCCCCCAAAACACTAATCCATATTTCTTACATTTTTTATCAAAAGCATTCAGGTTGAGATCAGGAAAACAAATCCAAGACCATGGCTCTTACTCAATTGAAAAAAATTATGAACAAATAATCCCATATATTTCAATGAAATTTCATATGAGCATAAAGATGCATGCATGCCCATATTTTAGAAGATTGGGCCTTTAGTCTGGATCTCCCTATGCATTTGGTTTCAACATTTTTCTGCACATCAGGGCCTGATCATTCAAGCATATATTCAGTGCAAAAAAAGTACCGCTGAAAGCATTGCATAATTTTCTCTTCTGGTGAGGGGATGTTTTTATATGCGTGTCTAGCCACATTTTAGTACTTCAATGTTCCTTTACTGTTAGAAATGAAAAAGTGGTGTTTCTTAAATCTAATTTACATTTCACTGTTTATTCTCTCATTTTCCTTCTATTTGGACAAAGAAAATGAGTCACTGTTTATTCTCTCATTTTCCTTCTATTTTGACAAAGAAAATGACCAGCCAGTTTCATTTTATGGTGCCTTTATGTGTTTTAGCAGAAGGTTGCAATGTGTAAGCTCTATATCCTGTAAAAAACGCAAAATCTAAACACTTAATTTCTTTGCTTTCTTTAAAAGAAGTGGAACACTACTGGGTTTGCAAAATCACAGACAGATCAAATGTGTTGCCTAAGTCAGCTCAGAATGTCATTTTAAATTTTGTAATGTGCACTACTCCATTACTTTTTTTTGTCTTTTTTTTAATCATTCAGATAGTTGCAGGTTTTGAAAGACTTCTAGACTCTGACCATTTCAAAAGCTCCCAAAAAACCTGAAAAACTTCTACACAGCTGTAAAGAATAGACTTTAGTATCTGTAGAAATTGTTTCTATAGACTCAAATTTGATATACCAGACACTTGTGGTTCTATTTACACTCATATTGAGCTTTTCTCATACTAAAATTTAAAATTAACTCTCAAGGTTTATAGGCTTTTCATATATCCAGCTCCCCAGGGGCTTTGCCTTCTAACAGCATAACTTAGGAATCTGCCAAATCAGCCCAGTATAGTAGCGTTACAAGAAGCATGTATAGAAATGTGTTTGATGAACCACTGGCTTCCACCAGCTTCCTTGCTATTAGGCAGCCAGCAATTCTCAAGTTCACACATTTTATCCTATGCCCCTCTACAGACTCTGCAGGACATGGGTCAGGGTATGAACAGTCAAATCACATTGCCTTACTCTCTCTAAGATACATTCAGCTATGATGAGCTGAAAGCACCTGCTTGCCACTCAAGAAGGCTGTACTTAGTTTCATTAGCAATTCCCTCCTTCAGTTCCTTCAATCATCATATTCACCAGGTGCATCAACAAATCACTCCCCCTCTGGGCCAGTTCAAGGGATAGATTAATTATGCTAATCATCTACCCCAGGCAGCAAATGCACAAAAAACACACCCTCCTTTTTCTCCAGTCAGTTCTTTTCTATCTAAGTCTTTTACCTCTGGGCTTTCCCACTGCTTCTAGCTCTAAACAAGTTTAAGATTTGAGACAGGATCCATGCCTTTCCTTTAGTTATTCAGTCTTGTTAGCCCATATTAAGAAGCTTTTCTTTTTTTCTAGCTATTGCTAATCTTTACAGACTCATTAGCTGTTGGTCTTAACTCTGTTAGGCTTCTTTTTCTAGTTAGATTCCTTTTTCAAAGTATCCCATCTGTGCTACTTTTTTAAACCTACTGCATTGCCAAAGTTCAAGAGTTAGATGTTCTTGACATATCTTAGAAAAGGAGCTAGTGTTTGGCAGTTTCCTTTTCACACAGTAACCAGCTACTAGATTCTTCTTGTATCTCTTTACTAAAGGGCTTCAGTTATATAAGATGTTGCTGCATACCTGGCTTGCCAAGAGTGAATCAGGTTTCAGTATCCAAGCCTAAACTAAGTGGCACCATCTGCTATGAAAAATATACACAGCAATTGCTGCACAGTATATTAGTCTAATGCACCATTTTCTAGTACCTGTAGAAACAGGTATAAGAAAAACAGCACATTAACTAATGTGTCATACTGCTTGTGTAGACACCAACTGGGAGCAAACTGCTCCCAGTCAGCCTAGGCAGCGGGTGGCCACAGGTGGTGGGGATTACTGTTCCAGCTCAGAAGGATGCTGTCTGTCAGTAATGTGGAGAGTGGGACCCAGATCCATCCCTACATTGCTGGGAGACAGCTGTCCCTCAGGTGGGACAGCTTCACACCACTTGGGACCAGCTCAAATTCCCTCTGGTTGGGCCAGCTCCCCCTCCCCACCTGGAGCTTGGAGCTAAGCCCCTGTGCCCCCAGTCCAGGGCTGCTCCTGACTGGCTCAGTTTGGTCCCAATGGAGGCAAACATGTAGACACACACTGGGAAGCAGTTGAATAAGCCTAAATTTTCTGTGCAGAAAATTCTGGCACATTAATTGCACGTGTAGAGTTTGTGAATATAATAATAATAATAATAATAATATGTATTTAACCCCCTTAAAACTCAACAAGGAAAATAGAATATGATGATATAAGGCTAAGACATAACATCTGTCTTCAATGCTTTCTGTTTTTTTCTGCAATTTATGCACAATTCCATTGTCGTGAAATTTTCCATTAATTCCATTTCTTATAGTAGAATTGTGCTCCAGAATCTTACCTTGGTTTTAAAATAATTATGTCTCTAGGTTTCATGGCTGGGAAGGAAGCTTTAAAGAAATTAAACAAATTTAAACCAGTATACTGGAGCCTTTCCAGATTTGTTAACTATTTCAAAGCTAATGGCTCTAGTGGAAATGTTATGCTAATGTACATATCCTTTAATCCTGATTTGCCATTTAGCCTTTCTAAGCACCAGAAGCCACAATTGCCGCATACATTCAATAATACTTCTTGTGATGCCCACATTAACATTTCCATGATGCTGTGGAGTCAGTGCTAAAGTTCTTAGCATATTGAAATGTGGCGACAGTAAAATAAGTCTAATTAACTTCAACATGCATAACACAAGGACTACCGGCATCATTCATTTCCACATTTAATTCAACATAAAGCTTTTAATGTTTAAAATGCTTTCTAAAGCCTGCCACACCCCATCAGCATAGGAACTAGGAGACTTGTCAAGAATTTAGGCCCAGTTTTCCAGGGCACTGACCATGATGGAGAGTTGAAAAGGCACAAAATTTAATAGTGCTTAATAAAAAAAAAAAAAAAAATGTAGGTGTAAACTGATGTCATAATAGTATAAGCTTCTTTTGAAGGCACATAGAACATATGCATAATTTTTAATTAAATCTGCTTTGTTCCATCAACATTGAAGCATGACTAATTTGTACCAGTAAACAGCGCAACAGTGTTGAGTGTAATGGGTTTTTTGTTGCTGTTGGTTGCATTTAAAAAGAACACTGTATTGACAGGTTTTGGATCAGGTGAACTTCCCTGACCCTCCATACCCTGCTGAGCTAGGGACAGAGTGAAAAATCAAGGTCATTTTTCAGCCTGTGTTAACTAGAATGTCAATTACTCTTTTGCTCCACCACAAAGCAGTCAGAGAGAGTTAGTGCACTAGATCAGATGTGAACACATGCAGAGGGACAGCCTCAAGATATAGTCAGTCTGTTGATGGAAGTGTCTGCCTCTAACCCTGTTGGCAGTCAATAACAGTAGTCAAGGTTTGTTTGGCTTTATTTTTCAGGATTTGAATAGTTAAATAAAACTGCTGTTGTTTGCACTTCTTCTTTAATCGTGTTATTTTCTCAAAGATGCCAGGCTGTTGAAATACAGTTCTTCACCATTTTACTTTGAAATATAATCTCAAAACTTTAGTACATACAGATCATGTATTAAAACTTTGTCCTTGCTTCTCATAGTGTGTATCACTCTGAGTCTAGTTTTTGGAGTGTGTGCACAATGATTCACAATAACCCAGAACTGAGGGTTGGAATCAGCATAATTTCTTCCCACTCTCCACTCCCCACATAGCAGTTGTCAATGCTCACCTTTTTCCCAGCTTCCTACTGGTAGTGTAATCAGGCCTATTCCCAAACAGTTAAAGCACTGTGCAAAGTGACCCATTTAAACCCCAGCTCTAGAGAATAGGTTACATGATGAATGGAAGATTTCAATGAGGCTGGCTTCTGGGTACACACAAGCCTATGAAAAAGAGACTGTAATGGTTCTTGTTCACTTCTGGGTGCAATTAGGTGTGTTGGTGATAATCATCAAAGCCCTGAATAACAGGGGCTGATTATCTGAGAAACTCAGCTGTCAATTTCTGGGACTGAAAGCTCTGTGAGCACTGAGGTTTCTTCCCCCAGAGACATTCCTTGACTTTTGAACTATTTGGGGAAAAAATAAATAAATATATATATATAATTTTTAAAAAGTCCTAATCTGAATTTGAGAAACAGGATAAAACTTCAATTTGTTTCAAAATATTCCTGTTCTTCACCAGTTCCTCCTGGCTAACCCATCAGGCATTTACCTGCCTCCTGGTGGTTGCAAATGAGGGAGTGTGTGTGTGGCAGGACAATAAAGGTATTTTCTGCAAACCTTTTCTAAAATAGTTCACTAGTAATATACCATCATGCTATTCTAGAGGCATATTTTTACCTCACAAAGTGTAGCTCATACATTAGGTAACAATGGGTGCCTATACACATGCGGAGAGGCTGCTCCAATGTGCTGTAATTTCGTGTTGGAGCAGACTCGATTAATCAAGTCTGCTGGAGCATGGTAATTACTGCAGTCTAGCAGACTCCAGTATCACATGTATCAGCATCCCCGCACTGAAAAATGTCAGCAGGGATGCTTTAACTAAAGCTCGTTCAACAAGCTTTAGTTAAAGCGCTCTCACCACCATTTTTCAAAGCAGGAATGCTGATACACATGACACTCTGGGCACTTTAATTAGAGTGGCTCTTAGTGCCTCTCTAATTAAATCACCCTCTGCCCCCCACTCCTGGAGTACATGTATGAAGGCCAAATAATAGTAGTACAGTTTATAACTCTACTTTGTACAGGGCTTCCAAAACTTGTTTTAATAGCTCTTGGTTTGGACCTGGTTTAAAAATAATTGAATAGCTGCTGAAACTGGTCTTTTCTGTATTACTTAGCGATACTTATAGATGCTTGCAAGGAATAGCAAGCAAGAAGTGTACTTTGAAACTGAATTATATTTAAACTGTTTTGTTTACTTTTTTCCTAGAAGAAACCAACCATTTAAAAACTACCAACAATTCACAGTCAGTAAATTCCAACACAGGTTGGTTGCTCCCAATATTTTTTTGCTACAACCTTGTTATATGGCACATGCTGTCTCATCTACAACTGCAAGTATCCTCTTGTCTTTCTGGACTGTCACCTCTCAAATGATTTACTATATCCCCAAATTTAGTGAAGATTGCATTTTATTACCTAGCTCCAAATTGTACTATCAAACACAAGCTCATCATACACAACCTTAGAAGCTATTTATTACTTTGCTCTAAACTGAGAATATGAAAGTATATCCTTCTAACATAGTGATGAAAGTTAATGGGTTTGCCAAAACAGGTTTGCATTTCTGAATGTTGTGCTTATTATTGGAATTATAATGAAATGTGTGATTTACACCATAAGCCACAAACACACAAGTTCAACTTGGTTCACATCTTACCTCTGTCTGGTGACCAGAAGTAGTGGATTATTATACCTATAGATATATCATATCCTATATAACTATACCTATATAGATATAATAATCCACTACTTCTGGTCACCAGACAGAGGTAAGATGTGAATCAAGTTGAACTTGTGTGTTTGTGGCATATGGTTCAAATCTAGCTAGTGGATTATATATATAAATTGGTATAATAATCCACTAGCTAGATTGTTTTCAATGTTGACAGATTACTGAACAAGGAGCAACGGTCTCAAGTTGCAGCAAGGGAGGTTTACATTGGCTATTAGGAAAAAAAATGTCTCACTAGGAGAGTGGTGAAGCACTGGAACAAGTTATCTAGAAAGGTTATAGAAACTCCGTCCTTGGAGATTTTTAAGCCCCAGCTTGACAAAGCCCTGGCTGGAATGATCTACTTGGGTATGGCCCTGCTTTGAGCAGGGGGTTGGACTAGATGACCTTCTGAGGTCCCTTCCAACCCTAGTTTTCTCTGGTTCTATGATTTGTCAGAACAAAATCCTATATCCCTGAAGTTCAGTAAAGCTAGATTTGGGATAAGCCAGACTTGTCCAGGATTGAATTACAAAGTGATTCCATTAACACAAGTTTACACAGATTTGCTGGCTTGTTGAAGGCAGGAGCAGTGGTCATAGTAGAAATGTCATTTGAATTGTCCCATGTGATTTTTTAGGGAAGAGATCTGTAATGTCAAATCCACATGTTAACCGTTCCTTCAGAATTATATGGATTTCCAGACAAAGCAAAAAGCTGTCCTTGGTTATGCAACTTGAGACCATTCCTCCTTGTTCTGTCATCTGTCACTCCTGAGAACAATCTAGCTTAACCATCCTTCAGGTAGTTAAAGGATCCTATCAAATCCCCTCTCAGTCTTCTCTTCTCCAAACTAAATAAACCCAGTTCCCTCATCCTCTCCTTGTACGTCATATGCCACAGCCCCTAAACCATTTTTGTTGCTCTCCACCGGACTCTCTCCAGCTTGTTCACATCCTTTTTATAGTGGGGGACCCAAAACTGGACACAGTACTCCAGATGTGGCCTCCATCACTAGTGCAGAATAGAGCAAAATAATTGCTTCCCTTGATCCGCTGGCAATGATCCTACTAATGCAGCACAGTATGCTGTTAGCCTTCTTGGCAACAAAGGCACACTGCTGGCTCATACTCATCTTTTTGTCCACTGTAACCCCCTGGTCCTTTTCTGAAGAGCAGCTGCTTAGGCAGTCAGTGCCCAGCTTGTAGCGGTGCATGGGATTCTTTTCTCCTAAGTGCAGGACTTTGCACCTGTCCTTGTTGAACCTCGTAAGATTTCTTTTTTGAAAAATACTTTTTTTTTGGAAAAGGAGATTTGACTCAACATGAACATTTACAATAATTCTAATTCTTTAAAAGTGTCAATTTGGAGACCTAATATCGCACCTAGTATATTGGTATTGCTGGAATGAAAACATAATTGGCCAATTCATTCTTGATATTCCTTCATAAAAGACAAAACTGACTGATACAATTAGAGAGTTTTCACTTAACAAAAAAGTCCTATCCATATTCAAAATGATTTTTTGTTTCTATTTCTGAATTTTGAACATTGTTTGGGATACAAGAATTTCCCATTAACATTTCCCAAATATAAATACTGTATGCTTATAATGTGAAAATTACAATTTCACAAGAAAAGGAAAAAAAAAATGTACTAAGAGTTGGCCTTGCATAAAGTGATGGAAATTTTCACAAAATGTAGTCTGGAAAAAGGGCATGTGTAGACGAAACAGGGGCCCTACATTGAAGTGGTGGGTTTTAAAAAACACCACTTCAATTTAGAGCTGATTAAACCCCCAAGTCATGCACGCACCCTTCTGACTTACCTGCCTTTCCAGTGGGGAGGGGAAGGTGAGCTGCTGGTGGGCAGAGTGGTTTCTGGGCTGTGGAGGGTTGGGGGGTGGCTGGTACCTCCCTCCACTGCAGTGGTGGCCCCTCCCCAGGTGGCACTCACCCACAGGCACCTGGCTCAGGTCCTGGGGGGCATCACAGCCACAGAGGGAAGCACCGGGCCCCCTGCGCTGCTCAGGCAGGCAGGATCCGGGGGTGGGGGAGGGGATGGTGGCATGGGGGAAGATCAGGTTAGCCACTTTTCTTGGGCAGAGCCTGCTTTCCTGGGCTGCTGCCAGGCTGCCTGCAGGGCTTTGCAGAGCCATGGAGCTGCATGGAGCCCAATGCTTCACTCCACAGCTGTAGGGGCAGCAAACTAAAACTCCTCCAAGGAGTTTTAGTTTGCTGCACCCCAAGTCATTTAAGGTGTATTACACTGCCTAATTTCCTACAGTGCCTGGACTTAATGCACAATATGCCACTGAGGTGTCCAAACACCCACACCATTAAAGCGGTGCAAAAGCATTTAGCCTGTTTTAAAGTGGCATGCACACACACCTCTTGTTTAATCTAAGCACAGCCAAAGATGCCTCTTCTTTATTTTTAAACAGTTACTGGATCAAATGCATTAAGAGATCTTGGAGCAGTGATTGGAACCCAGGTCCCTTCTACCTTTGTACATATCCTATCTACTAGAATAGAGAGTTATCCTCCTCAGTCTTACTCTCTGGCAAGATACATCTTGACTTCATTTCCATGTAGCTGAACAGTTTAGAAATAAGGGGTAGAGGGGGATACCATGATGCACAATAGATAACCAAATAGTTAGTGTACTCTCAGAGAAATAGAAGATGTGGATTTGAATTCCATCAGGTAGGGGAGTATGTTGATATTAGATGGTGCTCTTCTCAATGTACTAGTTGCTTTGGATTCGATTCTGCATTTTCCCTGGTTTCAAGCAGGGGCAATCTCCAGAGGTAAAGTCAGAGCTTTCCATGCCAACACCATGGTCAGGGCAAATCTCCAGTGTAGACAAGGACATGGAAAGAATTTCAGTTTAGTGCTCTATTAATCTCACTAAAAGCAAAGGACAGGTTTCCCTCTGGTTTGGATCAGTCCCAAATCTCGAAGTTTCTGGACTTCCTGAAGTTTCTAATAACATGTGTATACCATCAGTGAGCTTGGGCTATGCCTCAGGACTTATTTTTAAAATATTGTTAACTCCAGTCTTTCTATTTCTCAAAGCAAATAGTAAATAATAATTATACTATTGTCAGAAAATTGCTGCACTTTGAAGTCTTTGTTAAAGAAAGTTGGTAGTCAAAGTCTGTTTTCCAATTTAGTGCAGTTCATTTGTGGTTATTGTATGCAATTACTTTTAACAGTTTCTTACCAAATCCCACAAGGTAATGATTAAAACTTGAGAGCTTTAAACATAACTGCTAAAGAAAAGAAAAAATATATATATAAACAAGTAGAGCCAAGTGGTTGGGGCTCCAGCAGCCTCCATTATTCCTCTCCCTGTCTTCCCTTGGGTCTATTTCTTCTTAAGTACTTGTGGAGGAAGAGGGAGGTAGAAGAAAACTATTTCTATTAGGTGTTTTAAAAAAGATAATCCCCATTCAAAATAGTTGTGTGTTTTAGTTCAAAAATATAAAATAACATTTAAATGTACGTTGCTCGGAATTGTTGTAGTACCTTCTGAGTTCTCTTTAGGTATATCGCTATATAAAATACATTAGGTCAAATCACAACCCCCAAAAACGCTAAAATGTCCATGAACTCTAATTCTTGGACTTTCCTCATTAGAACTAAGATTTCAAACAGCTATGAGTAATCTCATTTAATTTAATTATTCTGCTCATGTGCGTAAAGCTATTCTCATATTTGCAGGGTGAGGACCTGCATTTCTAGTTCTACAGTTCAAAGGAATTGTAATTTAGCAAAGTGCCTGTTCCCATGAGCTGCCAAGCAGTTCCTAAAAAGTACTAAGCATCCTAAGGCCTCATTCTCTTTAACAGACGTTGAAGGCATGTAACACTTAGCACTATCAGGTCTCAAAATTCCAACTAATTATAAAATACATATTTTTTTCTTTTGGCCATTAAAGAAGAGGTACCCTAAAACAATCTACTTGACTCATGACCATTGTGAAAGTCAATTCCATTTTTCTCTATTTACAATAACAGTCTCATTAATTTCAAACATCATCTATAATGCAAACACTTAATAATGATACACAGTGTGTAAAAATAATTCTAAAAATATTTTTCACTGACAGAAATAAAATGTATCCCAAAGGTATTGTTAGAAAACTCAAAATTATTTTATTCTCCAAAATTCTCTGAACGGTATTATAAAATGGGATGCAATTAGCAGCAGCAAGAACTATTTAGGAAAATATATATGTAGCAGTTTGTCCACTGTGGAGGATTATGTAAAAAGCGAATGTTAGTAATATATATATATATTTTTTATTGATATTGGATCCTTTAATTTAGCCCTTTTGAATTATGAGGGCTGGAGGAGGGGTTGGCAGTTTGGATTCAGATTCTCAGATTCTTGCCCATTCTATCATAGGGTCAATTCCAAAATCCAAATGGGCCTATTTTCTGTTTCTGATTTGCATGCAAACAAAATCTCCAGAGAACAGATGATCACACAAAAAAATTCAGCTCCAAATTGCAGAAATTATCATTATTATCATTATTATTGCTGTCATTTACACACCCATCACTGTTATCTGCAAGTACTTTAAATGTTTGAAAATGTGAGCAATTGACATTAACCAAATAGAATAATAAAATACTTACTGTAGCAACCCACACACACACAACCATCCATTACAACTTCAAGGGAATGAAGTAAAAAACAAATGGCCGTAGATTTAAATGCCAGAGATACTGTGGGTCAAAATTAGTAGAAAGCTGGGTCAAAGCTTGTTGCTGGTTTTAGAACTGGTCATATTAAAGCTTAAACATAACAAGTGCCTGTAGACATACCGATAGGTTGCTTTGATGCACAGTGCTAGTTCGTGTGCTCCAGCCAGCCTCTGAGTCTCATGTATCAGTGTCCTCACACTTCAAAATGCCAGCAAGAGTGCTTTAACTAAGCTCATTGAATGAGCTCTAAAGTGCCTCTGACACCATTTTGAAGCATGGGGACACTGATACACAAGACATTGTGACCACTTTAATTAAAGTATCTCTGGAGCTGCTCTAATTAAAGCATGCCCCACTCCACCATTACCCCCAGAGTACATGTAAAAATGCCCGTCTAGTAGCAGGTAATTTTAGAATGAGGGCCAAGTTGGCACACTTTTTTGATGCCAGAGAAGTTGCCCACTGGGAAAAATAACTTGAGCAGAGAGAAGTAGTTAGCTGTGTGAGTCTGAAGTCAGGCAGAAGGCAGAGTAGATATGCATCTTACAGACTAACTAACTAAAATTATAGACAGAACATAAGCTTTTGTGAACTTGATCTCACTTCATCAAATGCTGTGACAGGACAAGCATAGAGCAGTGTATAACATGGAGTGAATTATTTGAATACAAAAGACAGGAAGGGAGGAGGGAGAGGAAGAGTAGGAGGGGACAACAAATAGAAAAGAACCCATAGGAACAAAGGGGTCACAAAAAGCTAATCCAGGTAATGGGATAAGAATCAATAGTCCCTGTTTAAACCATACTTAACACAATCCAGTCTGTGGATGATTCCTTGTTCTGCAATTTCCCATTAAAACTTTTTTTTTAATTTTGCTGCCTGAGAATAACACTCAATAACTTGAGCATTTCTGAAGCATTCAGATGACATGATGGGTCTTAGAGTCTTTGGGTAACTTGAAACTCAACACATTGAACAAAATGGCCAATAGTAGTGCTGTTAAAAAAGAGCAATTGCACAATACCATCCCCTGGAATTGTTCTGAAACAGCTGAGCAGAGCCATCAAGGTCACTTTTTCCTGTCTGCTAACAGGTTCTTAATTTGCATCTAGAGCATCTCATGAATAATTTTATTGACAGTCATTACAAATCAAGTATTATCATCAGTGAGGACATTTTGTCTCAGCCTGTTGTCCTTAGTCTGCTGTAAGCTGTAACCACTGGGACAGACCTAGTTTCCATGCCATACCCAGTCCTAAAGGTTGAGTGAATATGATTCAAGAAAACTGAGTTTAATAGGTGGTGGGGGCCAGACCATCTCCAAAATCTTTTCAGGAATCATTTCCAGAAATTATTTTGGAGATTGGGTTATAGCTAGCAAGGACGCTCATGTGCAGATCTATTTTTTTTTTGTATAAAGACCAAACTTGTTTGATTATCATGGGAAGTTTTGATTCTCCTATATAGGCATTAACAAGTTATGCCAGTAACCAAAGCAATTCCATTAATGATGGCTGAATGAAAAACAAAAATGGTGAAAATCCAGAACCATCAGCTGATTTTGGAATATGTATGCCATTTTCAGAACATAAATATTGCCTGAGAAATTTTGGTACCATTGACTGAGATATCTTACTCTACCCTAAATCTGGTAAACTTCTGAAACAGCTTTACTTCCATATTGATTTTAGAAAAATCAAAGCATGATTAGATATGTCTGAAAAGGAACAGTATCTGCATACACAGCAGCTAGGGAAAAGTCACAAGGGCTAGCAATGGCTACCTTCACTTGGGATTCGAAAGGGAATATCCCTTACCTCAATTAAATTTGGCACATCAGGTAGGCTACATTGAAGCTTGGCATATACATCTTATGCAAACCTGACATTTATCTCTGTCAGACTGAATTAGAGATAAAATCTTTATCTGTCCAAATAAGAAAAATCCCATACAATGATAATTAAAATCTATTCATTCATAATACATAAATGCACTCTATTTAAAGTATATATTTGAGCTGGACACAAATTTTTACCTTAAATGATAATTCACCCTTCTCCAAGCTAAACAAAGTTTGTGGGCTAATTAATATCTCATTTCCTTCTTGTTGTTCCTTACTGGTGTACAGTAGGCTGTTTCAATTCAAAGCCCCCAAATCATGACCTCTTTCTGCATATGGGTGCACTGCAAGAAATCTTGTGGAGATATGAGTCTGGGAGCTCCACTGCTTTGAAGGTTTCCTGAGAGTGTGTCTACACAGCAAAATAAAGGTGTGACTGTAGGATGTCCTAGCATATTGTCATATTAATTCGGCTGTCATAGGCAGTGGTAGCAGTGCAGACACAGGCCACGTACCGGTGCTACAGAAAATCACCACTCTCGACATTCATTTGGTTTTCCCTGGAGATAACATGGCCCATCTGGGAGAAGGATCTTCTAGGCTGACACCTGGAAAATCTCCCCTGCAAGACAGTTTCTTTCACTAGAATAAATACTTGTACACTCAACTACTGTATGATTGAGAGAAAGTGAACAGCAGCTCCTCGTGTGCCTTCCCTGGACCAGGGGGACTCTGTTTTGAGGAAGGTGAGAGGACATTTCTATGAAGCTTGATTCCTGTAGTCATAGATGAGTTGATCTATCACTGCCCTTCCTCCTCCTTTCCCTGCTCTCCCCACTGCCCCCAAGGCTTCCTGAGACCAGAGCTCCTCAGTCTGGAGAGGCCCTGCTGTTCCCTCCCCTTGGAGACCTGGAGGGAAGGGGAAGAACATCCAGGTGATGCTCCCTACAGCCTGGTCTGGGGAATAAACAGAGAAACACTGCCCCACTGCTTTCTCTCC
>NW_005842082.1:2497674-2516698 GCF_000455745.1 Alligator sinensis | reverse complement strand
GGAAAGAGAGAAAACAGCTCACCATGCCTTCCCCAAACCAGAATAACCCCAGCCTGGGGAAGTTGTGGGGAGCAGGAGAGAGAGGGGTGGCTGCAGGCTTTAAACAGCTATATACCCTCTCTCCTAGAAAGAGTTCTAGTGCTGGAAATTGCCCAGACATGGCTATAACTAGAAATGAACACCTGTGCATACCCATAGTGGTACACATTTTAGCATGTGTTAAGTACCAGAGAATATGGCTGAACTTCATAGAGGGTTGGTAGAACAAGCTAAAAACCATGCTGCTGGAATTACAATGCCATTGTTACCAATGCTATCTACAGTAAGCTAGCAAAGATGTGGTACCCATACATGCCCATAAATTTTACTGTGTAAATCTGTGCTGAAACAGAAACCAGAAGGGTAATTCCAATGAGAACCTCTGGCTACAGCCCACATGCCTGTTCGCATTCACCCAGTGATGTGGCAATAGTATCTATGCCTTTGTTTCACAAACATTAGGCTGCTAGCAGACACAAACTATGCTTGTCCTAGAATGTGTTAAGCAGTCATTTTTATAGCCAAATGGCCTAAGTCCCATATTTTGTCTTTAAATTTTTCACTCTGATTTGATTTGACCATAATTTCATACTGCACTGTTTTAACGCTTTCATTATGAAACATTAATTGTGTTTACAATCAGTGCATCTACGAGTAAATTACATAGTCCGTAGTAAGCCATCTTCTGTGTTTAAAATTATTCTTGCAGGACATGTAACATTTTATTTTAATTGATGGTGGAGATTTACGAAGCTGACACTTTAAATAGGACAGCCTGGAGCTGGTTTCTGGATCCAGATATTTGAGAGCTAAATCATATTGAAAAATTCTCACTTTTTTTTTTTCTGGGGAGAGAGGTCAGGGGTTGATTTTATAACTGCACAAGAAATAATTCATTTCTGGCATAATTTGGCAAATAGAATTTATTTCAACGAATCCCCCAGCTTCCTTGTACATTTCCCATCCATGATAAATGCTGACTCTACTGGATGCTTGTGCATTTCCTCACTGGCCCAGAGGGGGTTGTGCCAGCAGGGGAACACTTGAGGAACAAGATTCGCCACACAACATGCTTTCCTCAGTCTCCCTGGAGGCATTATACATTAGAATACTTCCCTCTACAGTGGTAGAGTGCACAAAGTGCTGCTCAGAAATCTAGCCAGAGGCCCCCCAGGGCCTTAATTTGGACAATTATTAGCCTCTGTAGTTCTCAGCCTTCATTACCTAGCACATTTCCATCTTGTATTCATGGTGCCTTTCCTAATTCAATGACATCAAGCAGGTTCACTTAGATTCAGCCTTCTTTTTTCCTTCCACACTATGTATTTTAATGAAATGACTTTATCTTTTGTTTGCTTTGCCCAAATAATTGCTAGCAATATTAATGGGTTTGAAAGTGAGTCATCCACACTGGAAAATGGATACAAATAGAACACATATTCTTGGTATGAAAAAGTATTAAATGAGAATATTAGATATAACATTGATATTTAGGGACAAATTAAAACCCCATTACATGGATGTAATTGAGGGCACAATTTTATCTTTAGGACTGTATTTTCCCAAGTTTACAGCATGAGTTGCATCCATTTTAATAGGATTATACGTATATATTGAGAAAGAATACATGTATATTGATAAAAATAGACAGTATAGGGAAATCTCATGCTTTAGGAGTATTTTTCATAAAATAAAAAATTCTTAAACTTCCTCTCTAGTCCCCAGTTCTCAGTTCAGTTTTATAGTTTGTTTATTTTATATAAAACCACCATATAATTTAAAAATAGCATATATAGCAATCAACTATCTCTTTCTTTACTCATTGGAACAAGATAATTTTATAAGTGGAATGGAAAAGGTGATAAAGATTTGTAAGAAACAGCTCAGCAATATGATGATTAAACAGCTAGAGAGAGAACGCAAAACATTTTTAACAGGGGTCAGCATAAGAAGCCACATTTCAGGTTATTATAGAACATTCTCCTTTAAGAAATTTTCTATTTTAAGAAAGAATATTGTGCTGTAAGGCCCAGACTCAATTAAAATGATTTTTTGGCTTTTCTGTGAAACTCTATTTAATCTCTGTGCCACTGTGCTGACCTGCATAGAGAAAGACGGCAAAGATACATCTTTGCTGCAGCATTTATTCCTGTAACACAGCCTCAGCACTCAGTTTCTAATGGATCCTCTGACAGAAAGGCCTCTTGGAGAATGCTTGATAATTTAATAGCCAAAGCAGGAAAGAGGACAGGACATCCCCTCAGTCTGAACTATATGTACATAATATTAAATACTCCATAGACTAGTGCCCCCTATGCTAGAGATCCTGAAAGATCAGAGCACACCTGAAAAAAAACCCCAAAGAAATGTGCTTGGCTGGTATTTAATTCTCCCTTTGATATCATACCTGATGCTTTTCTGCCAATAAAGATATTTTTTTTCCAAACCCTGTTTCATTATGTTTTTAAAATGAAGTAGCATTTTAGTAATGCCAGAATGCATCTGTGGTCAAAATAATGGACTGGCTATCAAAAAACATGGTATTCCCAGTTATTCCTGTGAACTTAGATCTAGTTAACTCAGACTCAAATCCTGAAATGTCTAATAATTTTGAATGTTTCTACCTTTGAGTGCCTACTTTGGGCCACACACCTTGGGCCACACATCTCCTTCCCATACCTCCAGCTTTTGTTTCTGAATTTTTCTTATTTTCATTCTGCTATGCAGCATACCTGTTCCTCATTCCTATTTCCTTACTTCCTAGCTTTTCACTTCTGCCTTGCCTTAATGGTCAAGCATTTCTCAAACAAAGGTCTGTTCTATATTTTGTTGTTTACAGGTGTCTGCAAATCTTGAGCTGTTCATACATCCTCCTTGCTCCTCTACTTTGTCATGCCCTAAATCCTCCTCTGAACCCCACCATCAATTGCAACTGTAGTCTTCAGATATTCTGTTCCACAAGCTGCATCAGTTTGTTTGAGTAAGTTGCTTAAGTAGGTACCCATTCAAGGGTAATATACACCCTACAGCTTTTTTACATCCTACGTACCACCAATCATTTTGCTGTCTCACAAGTTTTTTAGGGGTGGCCTCCACTTCTGCCCCAGTCCCCTTTCTCTTTTTTTTAGTTTTCCTTGTCCCTGCTTTAAAAAAAAAAAAGAAAAAATCCCCAAAATGTGTCAAGATACCACACAAAC
This sequence comes from Alligator sinensis, assembly GCF_000455745.1. Taxonomy (NCBI): domain Eukaryota; kingdom Metazoa; phylum Chordata; order Crocodylia; family Alligatoridae; genus Alligator; species Alligator sinensis. The sequence continues at coordinate 2,513,462 of NW_005842082.1, read as the reverse complement.
TGCCTTGTTTACTGCTGTCTGTTCATTGGCTCCATTGTTCACTAGCTGCTCAGCTTTTCAAGAATGTTCTAGCCTCTCACACAGACTGAGCAGTTAACTTTCCTAGAAACTGTGATCGAAGACAGGAAGCTTCCTTTGGGTCCTTAGCTGCAGAGCCTCTAGCCTTCTCATAGTACACAACCTAAAACAGACTCTACAAAGAATAGACTGCATACAACCAAACTGCAGCCTGTACACACTGCAAACTATAATCAAACAAGACAGCAAACAGACAAACATAGAATCATAGAAAACTAGGGTAGGAAGGGACCTCAGGAGGTTGACTAGTCCAACCCCCTGCTCAAGGCAGGCCCATCCCCAACTAGATCATCCCAGTCAAGGCTTTGTCTAGCCGGGTCTTAAAAACATTCAAGCATGGGGATCCCATAACCTCTGTGGGTAGCTTGTTCCAGTGCTTTACTACCCTCCCTGGGAGAAAGTTTTTCCTAATATCTAGCTTAAACTTCTTTGGTGCAACTTGAGACTATTCACCACTGAGAAGTCTAGCTCTATCCTCTTTGGAACCATCCTTCAGGTTGTTGAAGGCTGCTATTAGTCATTGTCCCCCCTCCCAACCCCAGACTCTTCTCTTCTCCAAACTAAATAAGCCCAGTTTCCTCAGCCTCTCCTTAAAAGCCGTGTGCCCCAGCCCCCAAACCATTTTCATTGCCTTCCACTGGACTAATTTGTCCACATGCTTTGTGCTGTCGGGGACCCCAAACTGAACACAGTACTCCAGATGTGGCTTCACCAGTGTTGAATAGAGGTGAATAATCACTACTCTTGATCTGCTGGCCACACTTCTACTATTGCAGCCCAGTATGCTGTTAGCCTTCTTTGCAACAAGGGCACACCATTAGTTTATATTTAACTTATTGTCCACTATAACCCCCAGGTGCTTTTCTGCAGATCTGCTGCTCAGCCATGTGGTCCCCAGCTTGTATCAGCACGTGGGATTCTTCCATCCTAAGTGAAGGACTTTTTCCTTATTGAACATTGTAAGATTTCTTTTGATCCAATCCTCCAATTTGTCAAGGTGTCACTGAAGCCTAGTCCTATTCTGCAATGTATCCACTACTCCCCCTGGCTTGGTATATTCTGCAAACTTGCTGAGGGTACACTCCATTTAATCTTCCAGGTCATTGCTGAAGATATTGAACAAAACCAGCCCCAGGACCAGCACTTGGGGCATTCCACTTGATACTGGCTGCCAACTAGACTGAGCTATTGATTACTACTCTCTAAGCCTTACAATCCAGCCAGTTTTTTTTTTAATGTACCCTACAGTCCATTCATCCAGCCCATCCTTCCTTTGCTTGCTTATGATAATGTTGTGGGAAACCATGTCAAAAACCTTGCTATAGTCAAGGCATATCATGTCCACTGCTCTTCATGCTTCTTATTTTCTAGAAAGAAGGACTGTTTCAAAGAAAAAAAAATCACAAAAACACTCTAGTTTAGTGATTTCTGTTTACTGGCTCAACTGGTGCCATATTAAAAGCCTCTGGGGAATATTGTTGAAGGGGTATTTATGAAAAGAATGAAGCAAACTTTCTTGTGAAAAACCATGTATTGCAGACCTTTAGCCAAATTTCACTAAGTTTGATCAGCCTAACTAGGGATCTAAGTCTATGGTCCACACCTTCGTGAAGTATGTTCGATTGGGTAGTCATTTTTAATGTGATCTAACCTCCCCAAAAATCTGTATGTAACCCTGGCCTAATGTACACAGCTATTTATGGGATAAAATTCCTTCCTTGACTTAAAGACCTCAGTGATAGTTTTATAAATTTCACAAAAAAATATGAAATTGGTTATAATAATACTTGCTAAGGTAAACCATATGGTTTTGTACACAAAATGTCCAGTCTTTTTAATCATTCACAATATTCAGTATGATGACCCTATGTAGTAATGAGTTCCACTTTAAACTATATACATGGATTATAATAATTTACTTTCTTCTTAATTTAAGAACTAAAATCAAATGAAAATTGTGTTTTCATGAGAAGGCTGAACAGGAGCAAATGGCCAGATAACCAAGAGTATTCTGTAAAATAAGTTAATACAAAGATTTTTTTGAGCCATTATCATAAAACAAGTGCGTATTTTGGGTAGGTCTTTTTTAACCTGACAAACAATTTATTTGTATAGAATTTTTTTCTCTACACACAACTCCAGTACCACAAATGAATTCTTGTTAACTTCTTTACACATTTAAACTTAACCTTGAATGCTACCTGTAGTAGAAAACTGGTCCTAATTCAGAGCACATGCAAGCAACTGAACCTGTACTGAATTTATGACCCCTATTTCCACATCCCAAATTAGATGCAGCCTAATTAAAAATATTGATCTGCTTGTTTTATCTTTGATATTTAGAAGTCTCATTTGAGGTTACTATTCCTGCATAAAATAAGACTGATCATGCATCATCAGAAATATAAGAAATCCATGGATTAATGGATAAAGTACTAGCCTTTCCCCTCTAGGGTGAAAGTTGTCAACACTAACCAAAGAACAGATCCAAAATTAAATGAATGATGTCTCTGATCAGCCTTGGAGTTAACAAGATTTTCCAGTATAAAAATCTTTACCTTTGGCACAATTCAACCCTACTGGAGTTTCATTTTAGCAAAAGCAAACATCAAAACAAAAATACTCCAAAAGAAAATCTCAAACCCAAGGTAGTAAACAATAATAAATTATCCTTTATTGATAGGGTCCTGATTTGGCCATTTGCATTTTAGATACCGATCATGTTTGGCTTATTCACAGAAAGAAAGACTAATTAATATACTGTGGCTTTAACTTGGTCCTCTCAATGTATTCTTAATCTTGCTAAGAACAACTATTAACAAGCTAAAAATATTAAAATAAAAAACAGTACATTCAATGTACTGTATATTATACCTCAAGGTGTCTGAAGAGATACAGATTAACAAGGAACTGAATTTTACTTCCAACCTGAATCAAATCTGATTTGTCCTAATTTTTTTAATGTTCAGCTAATTTTTGTTACCATTTATAAAATAATTTTGATTGTCAAATACAAAAGTAAAGCACTTCATTTATTATCATCTAGCTGCATCCACAAACCCTTAGACATTTTAAAATTACAAATTTAAAGATCTCAAAAGAATATAAAACTATCAAGTCTGAGAGGTTTTTTCATGCATTTGAAGACTTTTAATATATGGATCATGGATTAATCTCTAAACATATCAGCATTCTTGAACTTATACAAAATGTCTCAGGCTGGTCTGCTGCAGGAGCTTGAATACTCAGTAGATATGCACATTTTGTATGCTGTAGATTGATATTAAAAGTAGTGTTTTGCATTAAGGATTCATACTACAGAATACACTCCACTGTTAGACAGGGGAGGAACTATCTTATGCCTGAAGACACATGAACTAGATAATTTAATAAGGTCTCTTCTAGCACTAATCAAAGGGTACAATTTAGGGTACAATGCAGCCTATACCAAGCAGGTGCAACTCCCGTGCCTATAAGTAGGGATCTACTCTATTCTCAATTAAGCATTTTTCATGGAAACTGTGAAAAAAGGTGGTTTCTGCAAACCCTGCAAAAATGGCAATCCTTGCAATTTTGGCACAGAATCACCCTGGGGAAAAAAAACCCTAAAAATAAAATGCTGGCTCCCCAGTGGGAGTCAGTGGTCCTCAGAGCTCCCGCAGCCCAGCTTCATAGCCTGTGGAGTGATGGGGGAATCCCCAGCATGAAGGGCAAGAGCAAAGATGGCAGCTGCCCCCCCTGCCCGTTGCTGCTGATTGTCCAATTGGGCTGCCCATCATGTGGCCCTGCCCCTCTCAGTGGCAAGAGGAGGGGCTACATGATGGGCAAACCTCTTGCCCAATCAGTGGTGAGGGGCAGGGATACGAGGGCCCCTCAGATTTAGTTATTTCTCTTGCAGTATGTCCCATACTGAGCCCTGAGACCCCCATAGTATTTTGAAGATCACTTGTTAAATATGGGTGATATAGTTAGTGATATTGCTTTTTTCACAATATTTTATTTATATATATATGTGAAGGTTATATTGTTGGCTATCCATCTGCCAGTGAATAACTGTTGACTACAGTAATATCCTACAAGATACATGACAGATAACACATCTGTGTATGAAACTGCAAGAGATAATAGTCATTCTGCTAAAAAAAAAATCTAGTTCATGTTTTAAATCTATGTATTGGTACTAGTGGAAACTTCTCTGTCAAAACAGTTTTCAATAAAATCTGGTATTCAACTAAGCATAGCATTTTAAAAAACATTGTTGCTTTTTTGTTGAAAAGTGGAACACTTTGTAAATTAAAAAGTATTTCACATTTCAAACCAAAATATTTTTGTAACCCTGCCTCCTCCCAAGATTTTGAAGAAAAATGTCATGAAAAGCTTAATATAAACTGCATTTATTGAATGTTTTCATGGAAAAAATATTTCCCAGTGAACGCTGCTATGCATAAACTATATACCCAAAGATCTCTCTCTCTTTCACTCTTAGTCAAGCACTCTCACACTGGGAAATACCTTCTATCCAGTGAACAATAGAGACAGGTTCTGTGTTCTCAGTTCAGGTGCTTAGACTACAACACAAAGTGGTCCACAGTAGCCAGAGCTGCACTTTTATGTCCAGTGGAGATGGAGCCTTTGAAAAATTGACCAATAAATCTACCAAATATATGCAATCTATGCCTTTTCCAAACCTTATAATTTGCCCAAATTTTCATGACAGTGACCAAAGAAAATTCCCTAATATCAAGGCCACACCCTTGCCAAGTTTCAAGTCGCTCCTCCAGTGTATGGATCACTGTACCAGGCTCCACCTCTAGGCTGGCCCTGTGGCATCCTTTAGCAGCCAAGCCTATCCCATTTCTTCCCACTCTAGCCTCTCAGGGTATCACCTTACTTTCTTACTTGCCACTCCTTAATGTAGATGAATACAAATTTGAGAAGCTGCCCAGGAGAATACCAGAGTAAGCCTTGGTGTGTCACTCTGCCTTACTTATCAGTGTCTTGGGGTGTCTTGCTCTGGCCTCATATCTGTCTTGAGCAAGGTGTTGCTCCTTATGACCAGGGATCTAGATTATCTGTTCATGATGGAAAAAACAGTAAAACCTGGATTTTCTCATTTTGAGGAGAAAAACCCAGATTTTCTCCTTTAAAAGAGAAAAATGTAAGTTAAGGTGGGTCTTCCCTTGCAGGCTGGTAGAGTTCCAGCCTGCAAAGGGCAGGGGAGAGCAGGAGGGTGGTGGTCAGGCAGGGGGTACCATGTGTATGTATATGCACATGGCTACCAGGCAGCCTGGAGAGCTGCTCCTTCAGGTAAGGGTGGGGGGAGCAGGATTAAGGACCTCATAGTGAGGGAGGGAGGAAATTGTGCAAGGCTGGTGCTGGGGCTGCTACTCAGTCCGGGCAGTGCATGGAGCTTGAGGCCAAGGGCCATGTGCACCTGCAGAGCCTGGGCAGGGAGTGGGAAAGGGCTGTAGAAGGGGCCACAGGTGGTTCATCCAGGGGGCAGGGGCACTGACTCCCCACCGCTGCATGCACTCCTGGGGGGGGGGCACATGCCCCCAAGTCTTGTGTGTGGTATGGGTGTGGGGTGCCTGCTGCACGCTCAGACTCCCCACCCTGCAGACCTCTTTCTGGGGTCACTGCAGCCCAGCAGGCAGGACTCAGCACTTCAGGGCAGGGTGGGGCCAGGTGGGAAAGCTTGATGGTGCAACTGTGAGCCCTGTGCTGCCATGGCAAGGCACCCCCTGCCCATCTGGCAGCAGCAGGGGCACAACCCCATTATTCCACCCTCAGTGCTGCTGGGCAGGCAGGGGGCACCTCACCATGGCAGCATGGGGCCTGCAGTGACAGCACTGAGCTTCCCCACCCAGCCTCACTCTGCCCTGCCATGTTCAGTTCTTCCTGCTAGGATGCAGAGACCCCAGAGGAAGGGCAGCAGAGTGGGGAGCCTGAGCCTACAGTGGGCAACCCATACCTGCCCTCCCCCCCGACAGGCTCCTCTTCAGCTGTACTGCCCATGGGGGAAGGGGAGCCAGCTCCATGCTCCACTCCCTACTGGGGCTGCATCAACCACCACCTCCTGTGAGCAGCAGCTGTGGTTTGGGTGCTACTGTGGGGGGCAGAGGACTGCAGACCTGGTTCCCTGATCCCATAACCCTGGCAGCTGGGGGCCCCCTCTGGCAGGGCCAGGAAGCTTTGTGTGTGTGTGTGTGTAGGGGGCGTTGATGGGTACCAGCTGGGCCAGGGAGGCTGTGGGGGTATATATTGGTGTTCCATTTTAATCACAGATTTGGGGGTTTAAAAAAAAGTTGAAAATTATCTGGTTAAATCAGAGAATTTGAGATTTTTAAACAGAGAAAACCAGGATCCTTGCTTATGACTGGTCTAAACTTTTTCACTTTCCTTCTCAGGGATTTGTTCTCCCTCTCTGTCTCCAGCCTCCTCAACTAACTAATCCATGGGTTTTCAGCATTTTTGGGTCAGTGTACCCCTGGCAGCCACTTGAGAAGGAAGGAGTGCCCCAGTGGCCAGACGAGCATGAGGAAGGAGGGAGTCTCCCAGCAGCCGATCGGTGACCAGGGGGCGGTGGCAGAAGTCCACCAAGGCCATCCCAAGTACCCTCAGGGGTACACATACCCCCAGTTAAAAACCCCTGTACTAGTCCATTCCTAGGCTTTCAGTCTCCCTTGTCAACCAGTCTCCTCAGAGCCTATAGTTTTTGCCCGCCACCGGTCCTTCCCAGGTCTGCAGTCCTACCTTCTGACCAGTCCCATTTGGGGCTGTGTCTCTAACCTCTTTTTAGTGACAACCATTGATTTGGGCTTTATCACTAGCCCCTCTGATTAATCCATTGGGCTTGCTCACCTCTTGGCTCTGTCCACGAGCTTACCTGACATTTCTGACAGTCCACAGATTCCCCTTGCTGGCCCAACTCCAGTTGACTGACCTTCTTGCGGTAGTCTCACACCAAGCCCTAAGCCCACAGCTCAAACTGCAGGTTGCCCCCCTGGCACCCACCATGGTCTCCTGACTTTCTTTCAGGCACACCCATGCCTCACAACACAAATGGCCAACATAAACTGCTCTCAAACACAAAATACTTAAACACTTCATGTCTGTATCACTATAGGCTCCTGCCCTCTATCAGCTGGCTCTCCTAGGTACCAGCATTTTCCTAACCCTGCAACGTAGGTTCACAGCAGCTCTTTTCTCTAGACAGCTCAAAGCTCCCTCCCTCCTCTGCCTCACCACCCAGGCTTATACCTTGAGCGTCTATTCCTTCTGGTCACATGGCCTCCATAACTTGGATCGGGGTTTTCCTCTTTCCCCACTAATCAGTCTGCTCTCCTCTGCTGCAGTCTGTTCCTCTGAACTTCACTATTGCTTGGAATATTACCTGCAGCTTATTGCAAGAAAGCTTGCCCCACATAGTTACTCTCAGCTTTGTAGCTCCTGTCTAATGCCCTCCTTCAGCTGTTTAGGTTCCTACAACTGGCTCCAGCTCAGCTGCAGGAGTATAATGCTGAACTCACACTCCTAAAGTATCAGGGTTTAGACCCCCTGTTACAGTCACTAGAGCTTTTTAAGAAAATCCATCGGAAGCAATAGTGTATCCAGGGGTCATAGTAGTGGGGTGGTTTATGGGGAGCAGCACTAGGTGCTGACTTTGTTAGTGGTACAAAAATATCCATCCCAAAATGGTGGCTTATTGCAACACTACAATCATCATGGCAGTAGTCTGTGCTTTCCTGAGTGTTGTGGTTCCCTCAGGAACAAAGCTGCCCTGCTACACCTCTAACCAGAAATTTTAACTTAGGCAAAAAACTGTATTTTGTTCTGCATCCATGTTCTTAGAAACAGCTGAACTATATTGACAAAAAATAAAAATAAAAAGTTCACCTGTGGCGGATGCCAGCATAGACTATTTTCAGTCCAAAATCATTGAATTTGGCAGTCATAAGCAACTTAAAATAATATTTCACAATGAGGAGAGATGAGATAAACACCCCGTCTATCATAGCTTTATGATTTATAGGATGATAACACATTTTGACTTCATAGATATTAAAAGGCAATGCTGAGGATGGAAAAGACAATCATTGGGCTAAGGTTTTGATTATTGCTTTCAACTCTGGCATTATGATTAGATATCTACTGGCAGCTAACTGATTAATTAATTTAGATCATCACATTATACTGAAATCCATAAGAGTGAATATTGCCAGTTGTTCAAGAAGTGCCCAGGGGCTTGAATCCTTCTCTGGTATCCTCACACTTTTGTTCCCTCCCCAGCCCTTGCCCAGCTATAAAAGGGTCCTATAAAAAGTGAGTTAAACTTCCTTCAAGAGCATCAAATGGTCACATTAATTGATGCATTAACATTTCAGACTTAAGGTTTAATATGTCATTCCTGGGATAGGCTTCTGTCAGCACATCTAATCCGAATACCCATTCACAGGAGGAGAAGGAAAAAAGGAGCAAAAAAAAAAAAAAAAAAAGCAAATTAAAAGTTCAGTCATTTTATGTCAGCCTGTCTCTGCAATCAGTGAACTTAATGGAGAATCATGCTTCCAATTATTTTGATAAATCTACTTTACCTTTATAGAATTATAACCATAGCAACATTATCTCTCTATAACACAAAATAATTTCCATTTTCATGCCTATAAGGGTAAGGGATGGTGACAAAGTAGTGAGTAGGGATAGTTTTGCTCAGCTTTGATCTTGACAGTACTAAGCACAATCTATCAGACATAGGGATTGTAAATAATGGTGCATTATCATCACTGTTGTGCTCTGAATTAAAAACACTGGACTTGATGATACTATGGACCATAAATAGAAGGTTTACTCCAACAATTTAACTGCCTAACACAGTAGATGGGAATGGTTGTTCAGTTAGTTTGTTTCCCACTGGGACATTTCTAGTGAAATTACAATTTTAAAGTGTTATAACAGAACCGTTGCCTTTTACCTCTGTCTCCTAGCAATGTGCATTTCATGCGCATTTATGGGACAGGGTTGAAATCCTAGTACTAATGAAACCATTGAGATTTGGTATCAATTTTGATGGGATCCTAATTTCATCCAAACCACTACCAGGCCTTCTAACATTTGACTCTTTTGTCACCTTGAAATACATTCTAAAAGTAACATTAATATTAACTCTTTTTATTTTGATTTACAGAAGGAGGGATTTCTTCTTCAACTGAAGATGATACCAAGCTGTGGGGAGTAGTAGATACACTGGAGGTTAGGGCTAGGATTCAGAGAGACCTTGAAAAATTGGAGGATTGGACCAAAAGAAACCTCATGTGGTTCAATAAGAAGAAATGCCAACTCCTGCTCTTAGGATGGAACAATCCCATGTACTGGTAAGGTCTGGGGACTGATTGGCTAAGAAGCAGCTCTGCAGAAAAGGACCTGGGGGTTAGAGTGGGCAGTAAGATAAGCCAAGAAGGCTAAAAGTAAACTGGGCTGTATTAGTAGGAGCGTTTGCAGCTGATTGAGGGAAGTGATGATTCCCCTGTATTTGGTACTGGTGAGGAAACATCTGGAACACTGCTTCCAGTTTTGGGCCCCCTAGTATGGAAAGGATGTAGACCACCTGGAGAGAGTCCAGCAGAGGACAAAAAAATGGTTACGGATCTGGGGCATAGGACTTATAGATATCAGAAAGAACTTTTTCACTAGGAGCGTAGTAAATAACTGGAACAGGCTAGCCAGAGAAGTAGTGGAATCTCCATCCTTGAAAGTTTCTAAGACCAGGCTAGATAAAGCCTTGGCTGGGGCAATATTGGTGGGAATGATCCTACTTTGAGCAGGGGGATGGACTAGCAGAGCTACTGAGGTCCTTTCCAACACTAATTTTCTGATTCTATGATTCTAAGTAGTTCTCAGTATGCCCCTTCATGAATATAACTTGCAAAGATAAAATAAAAACATGATATGTATAATGTATATGTTGTAACAGGTCTTGTGGGTTTCCTACTTTGGCGTCTGGTGCCCCTTTGGGGTTTGACCTTCCTGTCGGCTCCCTCCAGCCTCACCTCACCTCCATCTCTTACCTGTCATGCATTTGATGATACTGTTTGTCTATTTAGGAGGTGGACCATGGGGCCAGGAGTAGTACTCCAGTTTCCTTTGACTGCTGGTTCTGTCATTACCACTCTCATGCCTAAGGTCTATGTTTCTCTCATCTGGGTTCCCTTTTTGAGGCTTCCAAGAACCTGTCAGAGTTTCAGCTGTACAAGCCTTGGTCCTCATTTTTGCTTGATGAGCACTCAACCCTGGTCCACTGTTAGAGACCTCAGCTCTTGGGTCTTCTTCACTAGGGTATATCTCAGTCTCTGAGAGTGGGGTGTGCCTCATAGGCCCCCCACCTGTGGACTCTTCCTCCCCTGTAGCCACAACTTGGTCTTTTAGTTTTAAACTTAACACAGGTAGAAGCAAAATTTCTTTCAATTTGAAAGGCTTCCCTAGCCTGGGTGTGTGCCACCATGATGGTAACAAATAGACATATAACCAAAATAGTTTAGCTTCAATGTCTGGTGCCACTGAGCTTCCTTTCAGCCCCCTCTGGTCTGGCACTCTTCTGGCCTAGCAGTTCTCAGCCATTGTCCTGGTCTTATGAGGCTTGTAGCCATGCTCCTCTTGGCCACCTGACCTACTAGTTCCCCACCAAGCTTGGCAATCATAGCTCTGATTGGGTTTCCTTGCACCTGGAGCAAGAAGCCATTTTTCTTAAAGGGTTCTCTATGCCTACCAGTTCCTCTAGAACCCTGGGGCCAGCTGATTGCTCCCTGGCTTTCTCTTTTTCAGTAATGGGGTAAGGTCCCCATTATACACATTATGATTTATCATGTTGATTTTATCGAATTATCATAGGAACATAGGAAAAAGATTTTCTGGGTTATAGAATCCCATTTCTGTTATTCTTCAAAATAAGAATGTAAGGAGTACCATACTGTGCCAGACCAATGATACACCTAGCCTAGTACTCCACCTCTAATAGTGGCAGGAATGAATGCTTTAGAAGGAGAGCACTGAACCAGGTATATCTAGAGTAATCTATTCCCTATTCATTACCTTACAAGATATCCACCATTATTGATTTAGAGATCTCTACCTGTTCTCTTTAATAGCCATTAATAAGTCTATTGGTGATGAATTTGTCAAGTCCCTTTTTGAACTTAGCTATACTATATATAACATTGAAAGTGTACATGCCTATAAACTTTCTGTGGCAATGAGTTCCACAAATTAGCTACATGCTGCATAATAAAAACTACTTTCTCTTGTAAGTTTTAAACTGTCCCCTATAATCTTGGGAGGTGCCCCCAAGTTCAAGTATTCTGGGTCCTGTTGAATAAAACTTTCCCTGTTCACTTTGTCCACAGCCTACATGATTTTATAGACCTCTGTTCCCCTTAGACTTCTTCCTCCTAAATGAAAAAGCCCCAGTTTTTTAGTTTTTCCTGGTATGGAAGCTGCTTAATACACCTGACCATTTTGGTTGCTCTTCTCTGTACCTTTCCTAATTCTACTACATCCTTTTGAGATGTGGAGACCAAAATGCCACGATTCAGTGGAGATTCAGCCCAATTCAGCGGCTGAATCTCTGAACCTGAATTAAATCAGGAAACACTTTAATCAAATCAGAACCCTCCAAATCAATTTGGAGAGATTTGGAGAGATTCAATGATCCGGACATAGATACAGCTTTAAAAGTTTTTCCTACCTACCTCAAGATACCAGGCAACTTGTGAATGCTGAGATGGTGGGGTGAATGGAGCATCCCACGGGAGCATGGGGGGGTGGTCCTCAGTGTACCCAGCAGTGGACCTGGAAGTGGACCAGCAGTGGACCCAGACCACTTCTGGGTCCGCTGTGGAGCACGTGGGGGACCCTGCCCTCACCCCCAGGCTCAGTGAATGGTGCCTTCTGGGTCTGGGGTGGCACCCGGGGTCCCCCCATGGCTGATTGCCAAGCTGGAGGGCTGTGGCGGGCCCTGGTGCACTCGGTGGTGGATCTGGAAATGGACCAGAAATACTTCTGGTCCACTTCCAGGTCCACCGCCAAGCACACAGGGGGCACCCCATGCTCTTGTGGGATGCTCCATCCACCTGAACATCTCAGTATTCACAAGCCTTGCCTGGTACCTTGAGGTATGTAGAAAAAACATTTAACGCTGCATCTATGGCCGAATCGCTGATTCTCCAAATCAGCATCAAATCTTCAGATTCGGATTCAGCCGACTTGAATCAGGACAGTGATCTGAATCAATGAATTGATTGCTGTCCCCCAAATCGGGCCAAATTCAAATCTGAATCGAATATGGCCCACTTCGCACACCTCTATTGTGTATGTATATTTGAGGTTATTTTTCTCCCTGTGCGTTATAATTCACTTGTCAACACCGAAGCTCATCGTCCATTTTTTTGCCCTCTCACTTAGCTTGGTGAGATCTTTCCATAGCTCCTCCCCATCAACTTGGAATTTAACTACTTAAAATAATTTGGTATCATCTGAAAATTTGGAGATTTCACTGTGTACCTCATTTGAAGGTTATTGATGAATATGTTGAATGTAACTGGGTCCCAAATAGTTGAGCATTGCTCTCTGAGCAGCCCTTTTTGAGCCCTTTCAATCCTGAAAAGTGACTGTTTAGGATGTTTTGCTTCTTATCTCTTGCTTCTTATCTTTTAACCAGCTCTTGATCAGTTCTACAACAGTTCTGCAATTTCACTTTTGAGTTTCTTCAAAACATGCAGATGAGGGCTATTCAGTCCTAGTGACTTATTACCAGTAGTATATAATTTATCAGTTTGCTTTAAAATTTCTTCTGTCATCACTTCAGTGTCAGCCAGTTCTTCCTGTATATTCTGATCCTCTTCTCCATTGACAATGCCTCCCAAATTAGCATATCGCTACTTATATGACCCACATCATTAAAGAGATTACTAAATGAATGAGATTACTAAATCCAATAAATCAATCCCAAAAAACAATCTTTGAGAAAGGAGACTAATCTCCCTACAGCTTTGTATTTTCCCTTTCATTATTGTCTTCTCCTTTTTAGCCAGTTCCTTATTTACCTTACAGATCTTCTACTTGTCCTCATCTTCTTCACTTTAACTAATAATTTTTATGCTTTACTAAGCTGCAAATAGAAGGGGTCTACCACATTTCCTTTGTGTAGATCTCAATGAAATATATCAGATTATCTTGCATCAGATTACTTTTGACAAGTCCATGTTGCACCATGGCATTATCTCTTTTTCCACATATTTGTATTGTATAATGCAATATTGTCTAAGAAGCAAATTTTGAGAAAAAGACACATAGTCATAACCCACCTAAATTCATCCCCATCTAGTTGAACAAACCATGAGGATGGTTCTTTTTGGTTATACAAGAAATACTAATTGAATAAACAAATTTGTCCTTTTCTTTTCATGTGATAAATCTCACCTAAACAATAAACTGCAATTTCAAATATCAATGACCTGAAATAAAGTGGTGAAACAATTCATCCAGGATAAATAATTCAAAATTTTGTCAAATAACAAATAATCCTGAGGAAACTGCAGTCTAGTCATGGATGCTCATATGCAGAAAAAGGAAAATGGATTTACTATGTAAACTTTTCTCTCTGAATTATTTGTTGAGTTCTTGCTGATATCACTTATTATTTTAGGACTAAAAAAATGTTCACTTTCAGGTTCTATCCAGTCCATTTATATTCCTAAAAATGAATATTTGTATATTATTATTATTGTTGTTGGGGTTGTTATTGTCATTGTTGCTGTTATCATCATTATTGTTTATACCTTGAGCTTCCGTGCAGGGTTTGGGTTACATGTGTTAGGTGCTGTACAAGCACACAGTCCCAAGGCAAGAACTGAATCTACATTAGGCATAACAAGTTGCTGTAACAAACAAAAAAAATTGGGACAGGAAGATGAGGGGCCTAATAATCAGAACATGTATTTTAAAAGGCCAAATAACTATGCTAAACATCAGAATTCTCTATCTAGTTGTTATTAGTTGGCAGATGCTATAATTGGATTTTAAGTAAAAAATTCTCACCTCCCATCAATCAGTTTCCGTTTACAACCTGTCATTTGCCAGATTTTGAGTGTGTAATATCTTCAGCACACAACAAAGTTCTCTAAAAAAGTGCACATCTGTGAGAATAGGATGACTTTGGGGTAAGAATTGGAGCACCGAGCTGAAGCTAACAATATGGAATTCTTCAATGCATCTGCTCCTAGAATATCAGACTTCAAAAGTTTAAATTTAAAACAGAAACCCCTACTAGGACTCATAGCCCTTTTATATTTTGTAATTTAATAAAAATGTGGCTCGGGGGGGGGGGAAATGATTAAAATCAGTATCAAATAAAACCACACAGTGATTAAAATCTCATTTTTTCAGGGTCTTGTCTTTCCTTGTCTTTAGATAACTAGAGTAATAGTCGCCTTTAGCAAAGTGGTAATAACCATTTCAGTACTAGTATTCCCAACAGCAGGAGCTGTGCCTTGACAAAGGAATATGGAGATCTGAGCACAACCTTATTTAGATCTTAAAAAGAACATTGTAGGATAGAGAGAACACGGCTGCCAGGTTTTTTTTTCCCCCACCCTGAAAACTGCAGGCAAATGAATGTAATTGGCACTAGAAATGCTGAAATGTTCATTTTTGAGCCAGAACTGTCTCTTGGCTATATCCAGAGTTTTGTTGCCCAAACACAGAATCTACTATTTCAGGATGGAAAATGGCAATAATTCCAGTCTTTATCTTCCCCTATTTCTTCTTTAGTTAGTGAAAGATGTCTCATACTTCACTTTCTTAAATGTTAATCTGGGAAGAAAAAATCTGCCTCCCATTCAGCAACCTATAAGTAACAGACATTTCTTGCACGTTTGTACACTATAAATGTCAAATAAAATTGTCAGTTTTGCCCATCAAATGCTAATAAAGTGGTCAAATGTCAAACAGAGATATGTGTACTGCATATTATATTACATGGCATTATATTAATTTAATTCTATTAAATTATATTTAAATTGTGCAAATAGAGAAATTAAATTCCTTAGTTATCATTTTAGTGAGCTCAGTGGGGCCCCACAATCTTTAAAGGATTTAAATTGAGGAAACTTGGTGGAGTTTAGAATTTTGATCATATCTTCTTCCTGTACTATTATGCTAATTTGAAGTAAACGCTCAAAGAGAAATATATATAAACCTGCTTGTAAATTAAGACTGCTGTTTTCCCCCATGATGGCAACAACCTGGCAACTTAACCAAATAGTTCACTCCAAGCAGTGTGAGAGCCAAATTCCACTTTCATTTTCATCAGTACAACCCTACAGATCTCTATCGAGACACTTTGGTGTGAGACTAGAGTTTGGCTGAGTCTGACTACACTGCAAAATGCTGCAACAAAACGGATGTCATACCTAAAGGATTGCTCTCCATTCAAGAGTCAGGAATTGACAAAGGGTTAAAACTACAGCCCAATTTCTGAAGAAGATATGAACTGAAAATAACGAATGTGGTCACCATTTATTAAGACTTGCCATACAGTAGTGCTGAAGATCACCCTTTTTAGAATACGCAATATATGTGATATCTATGTATTCTAGTAGAAACTCTTGATTAATACTGTTTTTTTTTTTTAATTTTAAAGATACTTTCAGGTTTAGGGG
>NW_005842082.1:2489280-2497612 GCF_000455745.1 Alligator sinensis | reverse complement strand
AAGAAGACTTCACTCAGTAAGTGTGAAACTTCCAATCTAGAAAGCTCAAATTCTTTATGTCAGGATGACCAAGAAATTGCCCACAGGCTGGAGCCATGTCATTTGGTCTGCAGGGCCTGCCCAGGTCCAGAAATATGGCAGCCTTGGGGCAATGGCTTCCTTAATTGCTGCAATTCCCAGAGCCACTGCAGTTAACACTGCTACCATTCATCCTACAGACAAATTTCTGGAAATGTGGAGAGCCTTGCAGGACAGATGATATAGCCTGGCTTTGGGCCTGTATATGTGCGCTGGCTTGGGCCTGTAGACCTGCCCCACACCACCCATCTGGACCATGGGACCAGATGAGTTGGGTACTACTGTTTTCATGATCGGTCACTATCCACATTTATTGTTCAGGCTGGCATTGGATGTTGTTAATCTGACCAGTCTCTAGTGTTCAGAGATCAGGGCATACTTATCCCATGTGAGTAAGACATCTGTTTTTATGATCAATCCCAGTTTTAATTAGCATGCTGAAAAAAATAAAAGCAACCAAGAAATGTACTCATAAAGGTACCCAAGCTGCTGTTTCCTTTGAATGGCCCAAAGACCAATGGAGGACTGCTAGAACACCATTTTGTCCTGAGTTATTATTATTAGCATATGCAAGCTTAAATCAGCATAAGTTGTCCTGAACACTTCTGAAAATAGCGTGTCCCTACCTATCTATTTATATAGGTCCTTTTTTATATCTATCAACCAGATTCCTTGGAAGCAGCAATCCTTCTGTTAATCACATGATCTACATGAACCTAGCCATCCCACCACCTTCTTAATACCCTACTAATGCCCATTACCTTCTAATGAAAATAAAATGAGGCAATTTATGCATGAAATTGATGAATATCTTCTATTCCAGATAACACAAAGAACATCTGTAATTTACATGGAGCATATGCATGGTGTTTGCTCTACACAGTCTATCTTATGACCCCTACTTGATAGTGCCTACATCATAACACCAGTGGACACATTCAGCAGTCTGTGCTTCAAAGAGTTTTGGGACAAAACCAGCCCAAATAAGGCTGACATACTCTCACTGGTAACACTGCATGGAAATGCTTTCTTGCTGCTTGGCTGTGTGCCTATTGCAAGGGTTGCCACTACTTTACTTTTCAGATACTATATTTGCCCAAATGAAAATAAAGCAAAGACATTAATAGGTATAACAACAATTTTGATTTTAAGAAGAAGGTCCATATACAATATTTGAGAAAAGATCCAACACATTTTAAAACAAAATGTTTAAGAGAAACTTGAGGAGTTTAAAAATGCATGGAATTACATGAAAATAATCCAACTCATTAGCAGTGCTCCTGTGTGTCACTTTAAAAAAATGCTAATATATAAACTTCTTTAGGTCTTAATTGTAAAATTCCTTTGAACTCGTTCTGGATAGAATAGTGTCTGTGGGATAGGAAATATTCCCTACTTTTGTACAAGCACCAAATAGCCATTCTTGTGCTGTGCATCTATTTTTTCCTGAATTAGGCACATAGCTTCAAAGTAGTGGCTACTGATAGCACATACTTTTCAGGACAGAATTAAATCTCAAACTTGAGAAAAATGGTAAAGCAGGAACAGTCAAGAAATCAGCCAACTAATAAGTGTGCTATTTTGCTCTTTTTTAGAAGGAAAAAATCCTGCAATTTGCAAATATACAGTGAATTTCACCTCTGTGCCCTGCATAGATGAAATTCAGTGTATAAGAATTACTATGGGAAATTGATCATTTTTAAAAGCCTTGTATTTAATTCTATTGTGTGAGGTGCATACAGTCAAGGCATAGAATTCAAACAGTCTAGCCTTTCCATTGTGCCTGTTATAAGTTATGGACAAACCCCCATTCAACAGTCAGGATAAAAGTAATAGTACATTCCAATGCTCAAAATAACATTTGCTATGAATGTACAGGAAATTAGCTTTGTAGCCAACAGATTCCCCTTCTGAATTACCCCAAAGGAAGGCAATACTGTTGGCAGAAAAAAATTTACAGCATGCGAAGACTTTTAAAAAAGCATTAAAATATATATTAATTAGGAAGAAGAGAAGTAATCCTAAGGAAAGTTGAAACCAATGATCTAGTCCTTTATAAAAATGAAATTAATATAAGGGTAAAATAGAAGAAAAATGTGGAAAATATGCTATGAATATATAAAAAGCTGGGTCTTGTTTTATTTGAGAGAGAATGGGTGATCACACAATTAGAGAGACAGGATAAGACCATGTATAGTATTGAATAGTGACTCAGGGGATGCAAGGTCTCTTCTTGATTCTGTCACTGATTGACTTTGTGATCCTGGCAACTCACTTAATCTTTCTGCTTATAGTTTCCTCCCATCTTTTGTCTATTTTACCTTTTGAGTCTCTCTTATTTTATGACTAGCACAATGAAGCTCTAATCTCAGCTGTGGCATTCAAATGCTACTGTAATTCAAACGGCAAACATATCTGTGCATCACATTTGTGCCTATGCTTGTAAATTATTCTACTTTAGAGATACAGAAGGTAATTTAATATACTTTCATGAACTCATAACACTCAAATGGCACCCACATTGCATATGTTGGTTTACATGCCAGTTCTATTTTGTGTGTATTGCACTCAGCTGTACACTTACTTGCATATGTGTAAATTCTTTCTTTGAACAAAACTTTTCCATTTTAATTATTTATATTTTTAAGTTACCAGCATAAATAAATAACAGAGATTTTCACTAGACAGTTCTTTAAAAGCTATAGATGCATCATTTTATCATCAGATGGTTTCCCTTAACTCTCTAAAGGTTCGGTAATAGCTTCCTTTGTTGTTGCCGTTCATCTTTTATTAGCAGTTATGATTCTCATGAATTAAAGGCAGAACAGTAGAATAATGTCGTCTATCCTTTTTTTTTTTTATTACCAGTGACTACATGAGTCACAAGGTCACAATCCTTTTGCACATGGAAAACAAAAGGAGAGAATATGTATCATTGGTGGCAGAGAAGTAGTATCAGCCACAAGTGGAGACGAAGATTTTTTTTGAAATGCTACCTTGAGAGTATTGGATTCACAACAAACCTACCCCCACAGGACAAGGTATTAATTAGTACTTGGTTTCCAACATCAATCAGTACTTCAGTCCTCCACAGAAAGCAACTTCAGTCCTCTGTGTAATAAACAGGCTGTAAGATTTAAGAAGCAGAATTCTGAAAAGCAGTTCATGAAAATTTATTTCTTTCATTTTTAATTTTTATGTTCTAGGAGACCCGCTGACATGAGGACTCTCTCTGTCTTACCCTTTTTCTCTTCTTCATTCTCTCTCTCTGTTGTTAAGAGGGCTCAGGGATGACAGACCCCGATCAAGAAACCTAAAAGGCTACAGTATGTAAATACTAAGGCATGGAGAAAGGATCACTGAAGACCAGGAAACAGATACCATCAAAGAATTAATAATATCACTGTTAAGACCTTTAAAAAAGCCACTGAGGCATTTGTGAATGTGTACAATAATGCTTTGTTTCCTATCATATCAGTATGAATTCTGGAAATGAATTAAGTGCTGTAAGATAGTGGCCTTAGATTCCAAGGAATATATATTGAAAACAAAAGCTCATTCCTGTGTAGGTCAATGCAAAACAGTTACCATTCTATTTTGGATTACTATTTTGTGCTTTTAAAGATCACCCCGCAAGCTTTTTGAGGCACAGACTTCTCCTTTGTGGTTCTTTGCAAAATGCCTTGCAGTGCAGGTTACATTGTAGCTGACCATTTGGTGAATGCAGGTTGTAGAGAAGGATAAGGAGACAGAAATGCAGCCCCCACGCTTGGGGATGTGCAGAGGTTGCTGTCTAAATGCTTTCCTCACACTTCTTTGCCCATAAAGAGCAACTGACTTGAAAGATGCTGAGTATTAGATGGAGCAATGTATTCACCCCTATCTGCTCACCAGCAGAACTGGCAAGTCACATGAGGGGAATCATATACTGAACTTTTTAAAGAAGTATAACAAATTTCCCTCCTTCCAACGCACCCAGATAGACAGCCACCAGAGTGCCCATTAGTGTAGTGTGAATCTTTGCTGTTCTAGCTGTGGCTAAAATATGCTAACTAAATAGGTAATAGTGCCAATGTTGTTAGTTAGAGAACCAGCTCTTCCTTTTTTAAAGGTTAAGTGTTGGCACAACACAGGGCAGATTGTGATTACATTCACTCTACGAGGTGGGGGAAGAATTCTTTTGACTCTGTTCTGTGAACTTTCCCCATATCTATGAATTGTGGTATAAAAAAAAATCAATGGGATAATATTTAAGAAATATAGCAAAAGAGTGTTCACATGTACCAAAGTAATTGCTATTCACTAGTACAAAAAGGAAATGAAAGCCTTGAATGTATCTGGTAGATAATAAACACTTTATGGTTCTTCTACTACGAAGTAGTCACTAAGCCCCCTACCAGATGTTAAAACAACAGTGCAACTGAAATTGGAGGGATATTCTGTCTTGTAAAGTTTTCCAATCCCAATTGAGCCACCATGAAGCTGCCTTCAGTTTGATCCTGTGGATTGGGTAGTGGTGGCTTTGTCCTGGACTGGGGGATCCCTGAGCTGATTCCAAACCCATGGCTACCTGGGGCTAGCAATCAGGTGATTTTTGGCCACATCTGGTTTGAGACTAGGGGCTATCAGGGACTAGGGCAAGGGTGGGCAAAATATGACCCATGGGCCAGATCTGCCCCATGAAGGGACTTTATCTGGCCCATGGTGGGTTCCTTGATCCCACCTGGCCCAGGCCTGGAGTGGCTCCACTGTGGCACGTTCTGCTGCCCCCTGGACATGCAGCAGGACTGGGGCAGCTCCGTGGCAGTACTGCCTCTAGGCAACCTGGGTGGTTGCTGCCGCTGCTGGCCCCAAAACAACAGTACCAGCTGGGACCAGCGCAAGCAGCCCTTACCCAGCACACCTCATACCTACTCTGGACTTGCCTGTCCAGGCTGAGCAGCAGAAGCAGGGGTGGCACCGGGCAGAAACTGTTGCTTGGGTCAGGGGAAGAGTGGACCCTCCCCCTCACTGCTACAGCCACCTAGAGCCCGTTCCATGTTGGGCTGCCCTGTGTCTCCATCACCATCACCTCTGGGCTGCCCTGCAACTGCTCTGCACTGTCACCGCTGCCCTGGTGGGCAGTCCAGATGTGGCAGTGATGGTTACGGAGATGAAGGGCAGCCCAACGTGGTGTGGGTTCCAGGAGGCTGCAATGAGAACATTGTGAAAGTGGCAAAGGGGAGGGGCCACTTTTCCCCTGTACTGAGCAAAAGTTTTTGCCTGGTGCTGCTCCTGCTCAGCCCAGATGGATGAGTCCAGAGCAGGCACAGGGCGCACCGGGTCAGAACTGTGTGCACTGGTCCCTGATGGTATTGCAGGGCTATGCCAGCAGTGATTGCAGTTGGAAGGAGCTGCCACCACCCAGGCTGCCTAAAAAGGCAGTCCTGCTGCAGTGCCACCCCAACCCTGCTGCGTGTCCAGGGGGCAGCAGGATGCACCATGGCCAGGCATTGTGGAGTGGACATGGAGCAGGCTGGGTCTGTGTGCTGTTGGTGGTGGTGAGGAGATGCTGCAGGGCAGGTGGGCTCCAGGTTGTTGCAGGGTAGGGGAGGCTGCTGACCAGCTCAGGGGGTTGCGCACTGGGGCTCCCATGCACATCCCGCTATATCCTCAAAACTTTCCCCCCAAAAAACCCACAACCGCACTGCCCCCATACACAATCATACATCCCACAAACACTACACCCACCCACACCCTCTCCCACACACCCAAACACACACACCCATGCACCTCTGGGTGGAGCCCCATGCACTGCAACATGCACCCCCCCACACACACACACCTACACACACCCCCAGCTACCCTCCCCCTCCACACACCGCAAAATCCCCAACAAGCCCCATACCCACCCACACACACACCCACACATTCCCACAAAACCCCATATCTTCCCACCCACATGCACACACACACCCACACTCTCCCCCACATCCCACATACACATACATCCAAACCCACATTCCCCATAAACCCCATACCCACCCACACCTACCCACACTCATCCATACCCCTCCCCCACAAACCCCACCCACAACATACAAGCCTAAAACTTAATTTTGAGTTATTATAGAATCACCTCTCTATACACAGTGCAAACACACACAGTTCAGGGCAAAAATATTTGTTTAAAAAATTAAAATATGTTATTGTGGATCTATAATTTCCCTTTTCAGACTCTTGAAGGCTCAGATCAAGTATATGTGTTTTTTTTTTTCCAGTTCCAAGATGGCAAAAGGAGTACTTCTGGGGGAAAGGTGAGGGACTTCTGCTGGCAAAGGTCAACGGTTAGGGGATGGGACTTTCAGTCCCAAGATGCCAACCAGGATGAGGGGCACTTTTCAAGGGGAAGGGCCACTCTTGCGGTCCTCGACAGCTCACAAAAACTCATTAAGTGGCCCTCCATCTGAAATAATTCCCTGCCCCTGGACTAGGGTGAAAATCAACTGCTTTTTGCTTTGGCTCAGCACAGCTCCAGTTTTGCTAGGGCCATGCAGGCTGTGGACCATGGCTCTGGACCATACTGTAACCACTAAAAGATCCTAGCCCCAGAGCAGCTTCCTGCCAAGCTGAACACCCTGCCAGTGCTGCAGGGGTGAGTCTCCATGGAAACCCTGGACCCACCCAGCCATAGAGATGTGGACAGGGTCTGCTGGGACATGGATTCCATGGGCTCCATTTTGCCTGCCCCTGCTCTAGCACCCCATGGCTTCTCGCCTTGGCCACTGCAGGCATGTGGCTGCATTTCCAGAATCAAAAGTTAATGCCTGTTCACTTGATTATCAATTAAATCTATGCAGCTTAGACTAACTTGATAAGATTGAATTGATTTAGCCTTGGGCCTTTTGACTGTCTGTACTTAGCCTTTGTGATCTACAAGAGGTTCTCTGTTTTAAATCTCAAACCAAAGCCATGCATTTGATGATGCATCTTCAGAAAGATGCATACTTCCATCAATGACTCTTCACAATTCCATCTAGAAATATTAACTCCTAATAGTAACCCTTCCTTAGGCTTAGCTATTGTTCCAGTAGGTTAGCTACAGCAACCTGTATCTTGATTCTGGAACCAGCCAGGTTGAACTGTGTATCTTAGAGAGATGATTTGACTTTCCTTGCTGTACCAGACTACATTTGTGTTTGGCTAATGTCTGACCTAAATTGAGTAGTCAAGCACTGAATAGGGACTGGGGTGGCACAGGTGCTAAGGCACACAGTTAATTACACAAAGGTCAGAAGTTTGAGGTCATAGTGGAAGTGTTCACAGTGTGGTCCTATCAGATTCCAATTAATCTACAGCTTCTATTAAACACCTTGTCACAAAGACACAAGGAAGGAACTAAGCAACCTAATGTGGCATAAAAGAATCTCCAGAAGGGTTATCCATGAATTTCAGTTACATGCCTGAATGTTTGCATCAATAGGTGTAGTGTGGGTGCTAGAGACATCAAAGGAACATTTACTACTCAATGCACTCTGTGGTCACTTCCTTGCCATAGAACCATGATTAATCTTCCCAGTCATGAAGGCTTACAGAGCTTACTTCTTGGTAGCCCTAGAGATTTCTCATGACTTTTGCATTTAAATACAGAAATTTATCAAGGTCATCTATTTACAATACCAAAGTGAAAACAAACAAAACAAGACAGAGTATTTTCTTCATACAGATCACCAGTTCTTGAAACAGCAAAGATTATTCTTAAAACATTAAACTCCACAATCTTGCTTTCATGTGTTGCTTTTATCTAAGATTCACAATCTAGTTTGTGCCTTCACAACGAACTCAATTAAACATTGACAATGATTGTGATAGCAAATACAAGCCAAAGATATTGAGATTGGCAGGACATCCCTGCTTAGAATTAATACATGGAAAAGTACAATACCTGGGCTTTAAACTAGGCTTGTCGGGGGGAGGGTAAGATGAGGGTGGGGGAAGCCATGGACCACCAAACCATGTGGCACCCACAAGGACAACCCAGCCTGAAGAAGGAGAACATCGGGAACCTGCAATCCATGGGGCGGCCAGCAATACAGCACAGTTAAGCAATAAGCAGGTAAGCAATAAGGGGCCCTTTGGGAATCGGAGCTGGGGGGCAAAAAAGGCACCAGTCACAGGGCTCAAGTGCCTATATACTAATGCTAGGAGCATGGGGAACAAGCAGGATGAACTAGCACTCCTGCTTGCAGAAAACACCTATGACTTAGTAGGGCTA
>NW_005842082.1:2486688-2487312 GCF_000455745.1 Alligator sinensis | reverse complement strand
AGAAGTGGACACACCGGAGGGCAGGGAACAACTACAAGCAGACCTGGACAGGTTGGACAAGTGGGCAGAAAACAACAGAATGCAATTCAACAAGGAGAAATGCAAAGTGCTGCACCTAGGGAGGAAAAATGTGCAGCATACCTACTGCCTAGGAAATTACCTTCTTGGCAGAATGGAAGCAGAAAGGGATCTTGGAGACCTAGTGGACTCCAAGATGAACATGAGTCGGCAGTGTGACGAAGCCATCAGAAAAGCTAATGGCACTTTATTGTGCATCAGCAGATGCATGACGAACAGATCCAAGGAGGTGATACTTCCCCTCTAACGGGCACTGGTCAGACCGCAGTTGGAATACTGCGTTCAGTTTTGGGTGCCGCACTTCAAGAGAGATGTGGATAACCTGGAGAGGTTCCAGAGAAGGGCCACTCGCTGGACCTCTTCAGCCTCCGCAAGAGAAGGTTGAGAGGCAACCTTGTGGCTGCCTATAAGTTCATCACGGGGGCACAGAAGAGAATTGGTGAGGTTTTATTCACCAAGGCGCCCCTGGGGGTTACAAGAAATAATGGCCACAAGCTAGCAGAGAGCAGATTTAGATTGGACATTAGGAAGAACTTCTTCACAGTT
>NW_005842082.1:2486075-2486615 GCF_000455745.1 Alligator sinensis | reverse complement strand
TTCTTTCCTGCCTATGCAGGGGGTCGGACTCGATGGTCTATTGAGGTCCCTTCTGACCCTAGCATCTATGAATCTATGAAACCAGAGAAAATTAGTGAGTCTATAGCAACACATGCAGAAAGGTAAAGTCCAGGTACAGGTTGTAATGGTTAGAGTATAGCCTAATAGAGGTAGAGTCCATCATACAGGACAATGATTCTTAACTAGGGTGCCATGAGTGGTGATGTAAAACTGAACTAGGTCCCCCAGGAATCTGATCCTCTCACTCTAGTACCTCTTATGTATCTATCAAGTAGGGCTGTGCAAAGCTTTGGGTGCTGATTTGATTTGGAGGAGATTCAGCCAGATTCAGCAGCTGAATCTCTGTATCTGAATTGAATCAGGAGAGCAATGAAAAGGTCCAAATAGATTTGAAGCTCTCTGAATTGATTCAGAAAAGATTCAGAGAGCTTTGGAGATTCAAGCAGTCCCCACTTACTGCCACAGAGCTGGACCTGGACTCTGTGCCAGTAACTAGGGGGTGGGGGAGGGGGTGCTGGA
>NW_005842082.1:2470325-2485841 GCF_000455745.1 Alligator sinensis | reverse complement strand
AAAAAAAAAAAAAAGCCCCCACTCCCTGGCTGCTGCAACAGCCATGAGGGCTTCTGGGGGCTTGTGGCAAACCCCCCATCCAGTGTGCAGCAGTAGCAGTTGGAGGCAGCGGGGATTGTGCCCCCCCCCCCCACCTAGCAGGAACTGGTGAGTCTGGGGCTTTTTTTTTCTTTTAAGTGCCGATGCTGGGTCCAGGCAGGGCAGCCATGGGAGGGCTGGGAGAGTGGGCAGGAGGCTCATGGCAGAGCCCCCCATGCTATGTGAGGCAGTGGTGGGCAGCAAGGATTGCCTCCTCCTTGGCCTGGCAGCAGCCAGTGAGTGCAGGGCATTTTTTTTTAAGAGCCAGGATGCTGGGCCTGGGTGGGGCAGCCATTAACAGGGCTGGGAGAGTGGGCGAGGGATAAGGCTTATATGATTTGGAGATTCTGCTGATTTGGCAGCAGCTGAATCTCTGAATCAGATTTGGCCAAATCAATTCAGGACAGTGATTTGAATCACTGTCCCCCGAATTGGCTGAATCCGAATCGAATACTAGCCGCTTTGCACAGGCCTACTATCAAGCCTCCTCTACATTTCAGTCCATTCTTATCATAACATAATTATGACGTTACTCTTGGTCTATATAATGTCTAGACCTACCTGTCTTGATGGACAAAAATAATCTTAGCTCACTGAGATTGAAAGCTCCATCAAGAAGCTGTGCTAGTATCTAACACTAGGACTCCTGGCATATGTTCACTTAAGGTGCAAACAAAAGTTCAGCTCCCTGCTGTAACTGAGAATGCTGATCCCCTGGACAAAACAGAAGTTTACTGTTGGTTCCAGGGGGAAAGGGGAATCTAGTTTCTGGCTGGAGCCGGCAGCTGGTTTCCCTGAGCAACGGCCCATACTTTCTCCCAGCCTGCCCCTGTTTCAGAATGAGAGAGGGTGAAGGGAGCAGAGAGAGCCCATTCTAGGGGTTCCCCATCTCTGGGGGCTCCAATACACCCTCCCCACCCTCAAGCAGGGCATGAAAAAACCCCAGACCAAACTCCCTTTTTCCCCTCCCATTCTGAAAACAGCAACAGGCTGGCAGACAGGGAAACAGAAGTTACAGAAGATGTTCTGTATTTAAACAATATACCTATTGATGAAACATGCAATGAGGGTTCAAATTTTCACCCAATCAGCCATTTTTAAACAGTCTGCAGCTGTGCACTTGTGTTTGGTCATGGCTATAGACTACTTTCTGTGTCCAGATTGGGAGAAAATTGTCACTTCTGTTTGCACCCTATATGGCATATTTGGATTTGACTCTTGATCCCAACAAACATGCCTCTTACCATACCATGTAGATGGCAAGGAGGCGCAATTCTTAGGATCAGGGATCAGATCCTAATCACACCATTACTACTTGCCAATGTAGTGGGAGCAACAATCACTTCAAGAACAGATTTCCAGATTCAGCAGCAGCAGTTTTAACAAAAATGGAAGAAAGTGGCAACATTTATTGCCTTAAACTACTGGAACAGGTGAAGCCCAGTGCATAGGTGAGTTTGGCTTTCCTAACCCAGATAGGAAGGAGTAGAATACTTACCAAAATGGGGCATGGTGATGATACCAAAGCATTTTTAGAGACTTTTGGATAGGTGAATGGCCCTGGGAGTAACAGGCTACCAGACTGGCACCTTACCTAACTGCTGAAGCTCAAGCAGTTTACCAGGCCCTGGGGACTCAGGTCGCACTCAGTTATGACTCTCTCCAGTCTGCTCTTTTTGGGTGAATGGAGATCATGGAGGAGGTGTACAGATGCCAATTCTTGTAGGAGACCTTTCACCTGGACTCTAGATCCCAAGCAGTGGCAGAGATTTAAAGACCTATGCAACTGGTGGTTCAAACTGGAATCCAACTAACCTACAAAAATTGTAGGATGGATGACAGTTGAACAATTCAGACAGATATTATTAGCTGGGGCCCAGAAGTGAGTCTTTAGGCACTGGGCTCAGGATCTTAAGGGTACAGTCTGCCTCACTGAGGACTTTTTACAAACAGAATTAGAGTGTAGGAAGTCTTTGGTCATGATGACAATGGGATGGGCCTACCAAAGCCTGAATATAAAGTTAGGTAAGTTGAGCATGACTCATAAACTGTTGGGGTCAGGTCATGCACTCATCTTGGGAATCCTACTTCACTCTGCAAAACAACAGGGGTAGGCTCAGGGACCTCAGAATGCAGAATTGGGGCTGGAAGTGCATTGAAACAGAGCTAGTATGAGACCTGGGGGAAGAAGAACCCTTGGTCTGTTTTTCATGTGGCCAGCTCAGGCACTGGTTCTGGGATTGCCCATGAGTGGGGCAAAGTTACATCCAATCTGGGATCTATGAATTCCTGATAGAATACCCTTAACAGGTGTCACGACCCAGTGATTTTGGTGCCTCAGCACGGTGGAATTTTCCCGCCACATGAGAGCCTCTTGCAAAAGTAAAGGTTTTCTGTTGCAGCAGAAGAACCTCGGTGCAAGAGACTTCCTGCCAATTTGCAGGATGCATTTCTTCTTTGCAGCACAGAAATGCACGGTGCAAAGAGTTCCCGCTATTCGAATGCAAATTTGTGTCCCGCTATTGGCCAGTTCTAAATTATTCACACGTGGCGGCTAGTAATTGGCTTGCTAGCCATTTAAAATCTCGTGCGACATCCACCCAAGTCGAAGAACTTTGAGCATGCTGCAGAGTGCCTCTAAGGAGATCTGACTTGTGGCTAGCTGATCGATAGGCTGATCACTTATCGATCCTTCTTCCCGTTGCCGAGCGCAATCCCAGACGTACCCTTTTCCTGCTGGCCCAATTTGCGGATGGATTAACTGGCTTGGGCCTCGCCAGCTGGAACAACTCACATAGTTGTTCAGACGACCGGACCATCTGCGTCACAACTACAAGCGGCGTAAGTAAACATTTTTGCAACCATTAAACCTTGTCTGCCTCTCCATTCACCAGCCCGCCCTAACGAACGAGCAATTTCTAAATCACCTCGAGTCGGCTCTAGCCGTCCGAGACAACAGGGAGCCTGTGTATTCCTATGAATGATCAGAACTATCCCAATCCTGAGCATAGTGGTCTCTGGCTTAGGTCCTTTGTACACTTGTACCTTATGTACTCTGCCCAGCTATTATCTATGAAATGTGTGTACTTAATATGTTTATACAAGGATCTTCAGCCCTATCCCACTGTGAGGGTATGGCTCTCAATCAGTGGCCAAATGGTCAAACTGTTGTAGCAGTGGCCACCTACCTTTCTCATCTGGCACTGTGGGTCAGAACTGGGGTCTGCTGACCAAGTTGCTGCACAGGGAGGCATGATAAAATGGAAACTGGGAGCCACTGGAGTAGCATAGTGATCAATTATAGAAGATAGGTACTATAGGAACTATAGGAGGTATTCTTTTTTGACCTTGAGGTCTTTGGATGAAGCTATGCCATGCAAAAGGTGCTGGCAAGGCAGCCCTAGCAACAGAGAACAGACCAGGTAAAAGGCAAAACAAACAGATTGGTGTCCAGTGCAATGTGGGTGATACCAGAGAGGACTCCCCAGAACCCAGTCCTATAGGTAGTTCACCTGGGGCAAGATGGGGCCCCTAGAAGAAGGGCTTGACTTTATACAAAGGCAAATAAAGGTCCAAGTCTTTTTACTTCTGCATGGCCAACTGGCTCAAATGAACAATAAAACGCTTGACCCTCACCTCTCAGGACCCCTACTCTGAGCTGCAAGGGGGATGTCCAGATGTGGTTCTTATGGGACTGAAAGACTAGGTCCTGAAGGACCCAGAAGGTGATGCCAAAGGCATACAAAGATCATGTTTTGAAACTGGCACATGACACACTATGGATGGGTTATTTAGAGGTTAAGAAGACCCCAGAAAGAGTGCTTTCTGGGTTTTTTGGCCTGGAACTTACAGGGACATTAAAGGACTATTGGGTGTTATTGGTTCCATTGCCATTGGTAGATACCTCTTTTGAGCAGGTTTGGATAGATATCATAGAACCCTTGGAACCCAATACCAGCAGGTGCTGCTTTGTCTTGGTTCTTGTGGATTGATGCCTGGTACACAAAGGCATCCCCATAATGCTTCAGACAAAACAATGGCCAAGGAACTACTAAAGGTCTTCTGGGGGAGGAGTCTCACATGAAAAAGATTAATGGATCAAGGTACTGTCTTGATGTCCTGGTTTCTGCAAGAGCTGTAGGCACTTCTAAAAGTCCATCCAGTTAAACCTCCATTTACCACTGCCAGTTGGATGGCCTGGGGGAAATCTTCAGCCAGACCCTGGAGAGGACATTAAAGAATTTGTGACAGGCAAGCCCTGGAAGTGGGACATACTTCTTCCCTATGTACTGGTCACAAACTGGCTAATTTCTCAAATCATCTATGCATGCGTAGGCAACCCCTGGCATGGGTGCAGAGTGTGGCAGTCAAAAGCATTTTGCTTGGCACATGCATCTTGGGAAAGACAGCAGGGAAGAGGCCAGGGCTGCAGTGCCACAATAAGGATCAGGCTCATTGTGGCTCTCCCACCATCTGCCCCTGGCATGCTAACATTTTAAAAGTCGAGGTTGTGGGTGTTTTTGGCACTCTTCCCAAAAATGTTGCTGATCCCTGACAGGGTTCTCTCCCTTTGAACTCTTGGAAGAGTCAGTGGCTAAGAGAATTAGCATTTGACTTGGTCTGTGTTTTGGTTCTCCATGTAAGAGGCATAGAATCCTGGTTTTGGCCAGACTATGATATATTATATTTTAAAAGCCTAACACCTAGATGTTCAAACTATTATATGGGATAGAATCTGCATAATTAAAAAGTCGCAAGAATGTGGTCTGGTAAATATGTACCTTTGGGGGTTCAAAAAGATATATAGTTAGAAGTTAGCATAGTGTGGGCTCCCTAGAAATGAAGGGGTAACATATGATAATAACCAGAGAAGCAAAGGAGGGCATGGCTTGGTCTTCTGTCTTCCCAGGTACAAGATGTGGCTAAGCCCCCCCACAGCCAAGGAGGCTGGGTAAGGCAAGCTGACAGGGAGATTCAAGGAATCCTGATGGGCACGGTCAGAGCCAGAGGCTGCATTTAGACCCTTGATGGCTTAAGGACTGCATCTTTGGATTTAAGGTATAAGTTAATTGTTAGACCCCGACTCCATGCAGTACCCAACAACTAGGGAGGTGACGATCCAATTGCCCATGGATCCTGTTATTCATTAGACAGAGCAAGCAGGGCACAAACACCAGCACACATTGCTCGCAACAGCTTTATTCAAAATGGAGACAGCTTCTGACTAGCTCCCTCACAGACACACAGCCTGTGAACACGGAGAGCCGCAGTGAACATTAGTTCTTTTCACATTTTATACACCTTGGTTCATGTTCATTAACATTCACTCCACCTCCATCCCTCCTTTTGTTCCACCCATTTCTCCTCCCATCTCAAACTCTGCCTCTGTTTACTGTTTACTTCATTAGCATGGAATTGCCTATGCATTTCATTCATTTACATGCCCCTCTACTAAGAGTGCATGCTCAAGACTTTGACCTCTGCTCCCTCTGGTCACTTGCTGGTTTTTTCTGGTTTCTTGCTGGCTTCAGCACCATCTCCAAGGTTTTGCTTCTGCTTTATCTCCTGATGATAGCTGGTGGGCTGCATCTTGTTCTTCTTAGACAATTGGCTCTATACTTTAGAACACTATGACCTGGTTAAGAAACTGCTTGCCTAAGTGTTTGCAATGTTACTTTAAATATTTCATTCTGCCTTGTGGTTAGCAGCTCTGCTGGCCACAGGCTAAAGCCTTGTATCCAGCTGCAAATCCAGTGCTCCCCAAGATCCAAATAAAGTCACACTAACATGAATAATATGTCAACATTCTGGTATTTTCTTTTGTTTACTTACTCCTATATCTATCTGTATTTCAGCATGAGATGACTAGTTTTATACATTTATTCTGTTTTGTTTTTTTAATTATAAATTATTTTGTTGTTTTTCTCCTTACTAGTAGCCCATGGAAATAGTGACTTATGGGTAGGTGATATTGCAAGCTAACCCTCTCTATGCATCTTGTGGTGGCAATGTGCCACCACGGGCTCGAGAGGAGGTGGGGGAAAACTGTGGGGCATGCAAAGCCTGGGAACAGACCCCCCGAGAGGGGAACTTACCTCCGGCAGACTCAGCAGGAGAGAGAAAGAGCTGGTGAGCAGCACGCTAGGTGTGCTGAGGCTCTGGCGAGCGAGAGGAGTGGCACAGCCTGCATGGCACCCGCAGGCAGTGTAGGGGAAATCTTTGAGCCTCCTGCAGGAGGCAGAGCAGGGGAAGCCCTCCAGCTCCCTGCTGAAGGCAAGCCAAGGGAAGCCTTCAAGCTCCCTGTAGGGACCAGGGCAGAGGAGGCATCCGAGCCCCCTGGAAGAGGCTAGAGTAAAGGAGGTAGCCTCACAGCCCTCACATACTCAGGGGAATATTTCTTCTGAGGAAAAAAAAAAAGAGAGAAGAAGAAAAGCAACAAGATTAGAAAAGACAGGTCCTGCTTTGAGGCTGGAGGAATGAGAGCCAATTGAGTTCCCTCCGACGTGGGACTCCCACCCAAAGGCAGCTGTGGGGAACCCCTCAGGGCCGAAATCACCATTATACTGACACCCATCCGGTTGGTGAGTGGATGGGGTGTAGGGGAGGCGGAGCCCCGTGGAACATCATGCCTAACAACTGTAAGTACCACCGTGTCAGGGAGCCCCTTTGGGAAGATCTTCACTGAAACCCTCTTGTGAGAATTTAACAGCAAAGTCGTGGCAGGTGAGTCAAGGGGAGGGGCTACCTTACCGACAAGCGGTACCAACCACAAGGCAACTGACATCACACATCTATAATTTCTTTCATAACTCTTAAGCAGGGGCTACTTGGGGTCAGCAGAGATCCCTAACTGCATCCAATTTAAGGGCAGGGGAACTGAGGTGCTGGAATAGGGAAATAGCTCAGGGCAATCTCCTTGGAGTGAGTGTCAATGCAATGGGGGAAAGCTAGGGGCTCTTGGGGTCCTGAGGGGTGTCTGGCTATGGGAGTGACTGGACCTAGTGGGAGCCTCCACCAGGGAAAACCTCAGAGCTTGTATAGCTCTGAGGTTTTGCTGTATGCAAACACAGGAACAGCATTATAACAAACATTCATGGCTCTGGATCTATCAGCTCAGAGCTTGGTTCTGCTGTTACTCCCTTAACCAGAAAGAAAACTTCATGCTAAATGTCAGAGGCTATATGAAAGGTGAGTGGAAAATGCAGAATATGAGGTGCAGCTTTTGGGAAGGTGACACAGGTCACACCTATCTCACATTAAACCCTTGAATCTCTGGCATACCTGGGAGGCACTGAGCATCATAACCAGTCAGCTCCTAACAATGGGGTCAGGTTGGAAGAGGAGGCCCAGCTCTCCCAACAGAAGGAGACCAAGGACCTACTGAAAGAGTTTCTGGATGTATTTGCAATCAACCAGGGAAAACTACCTTCATTAATCATCATATCATCCTAAAGTCTAGTTGTCCTGTCCAAAGGGATTGATACCTGAAGGCATTTATGCACATGCTCTGGGAGTGGGGGTGGGGCACTTTAATTAGAGAGGCTCTGAGAGCTGCTT
The DNA here is from genome assembly GCF_000455745.1 of Alligator sinensis. Classification (NCBI taxonomy): domain Eukaryota; kingdom Metazoa; phylum Chordata; order Crocodylia; family Alligatoridae; genus Alligator; species Alligator sinensis. The sequence continues at coordinate 2,478,206 of NW_005842082.1, read as the reverse complement.
TAATTCAAGCACCCAGAGCGTCTTGTGTATCAGCATCCCCATGCTTCAAAATGGTGGCAGGGGCACTTTATCTAAAGCTTGTTGAATGGAGCAGTAACCACCTGTACTGTGCTGTATGTGTGGCACATGGTAATTTTTAGCAGCTAGTTCACTGTAGTGGTGTGCTATAACAGGGGAGCACACTGTTACGATGCATGTAGCAACATGTGTAGACCTGCCCTATGGGAGGCAGTAAAGAGGGATGCACAAAATATGTTAGATATGGGAGTGACTGAAGAGTCTTTGAGAAAATGGTGCTTGCTGCCTGGTAATTAGGGTAGCCATCATACAGAACATTCTGATTTTCTGCTACTCTGTCCTCTATTATACAAAACTGGACACCTTTATGTCCTTTATTTTTCTCTTTAAGAGAAAAATAGATAAAGGTGCTTCTTCTAAGTGCAGGTGAATACTCTTCAAGTGTTCAACTCTTCTCTTCAAGAGAAAAATAGAGGGCATAAAGGCGTCTGGTTTTAGACTGTCCTCTATGATGGCCACCCTACCGGTCATGTTTGTGCCCAAACCATAGAAAGTGATCCAGTTTTACATTGTTACCACATTTAGCTTGTGGAAGTCAATGTTTGATGCATAACCAATGCCTTGGGTTGATGAACTGAAACAGTGGCTTGGAAGGCCAAGTACATAACCATATTTGATCTGAAAAAGAGGTACTGTAAAATCCCTCTTCTCCAGAATCCTGCAAGCTAACTGCATTTACAACACCTTGGTGGCTCTGTTAATTTAAGACTCTCTCCTTCAATCTCCATAGTGCCATGGCCACCTACCAGCCGCCAGATGAATAGGATTCTATGACTTCATCATGAGTATGCACTGGCTTACCATGATGATGTGGTGGTGTTCACCAGCACTTAGAAGAAACACCATTATCAGGTCAGGACCATGCTGTAAACCCTCCAGGCTATAGATGCAATGACAAATCCAGGAAAGTGCTGGCTCAGATGTTAGGAAATTAAACATTTGGGGTATGCTCTTGGGAATTAGACTCCTCATAAACCAGCTAAAGGTGGCTAAAGTCATTTCTGGGGTTAGCTAGCTATTAATGCCACTTTATCCTGAATTTATCAGTGCTTGCTACCCCACTGATGGACAACCTACATAAGGCAACATCCAAAACAGTGGAGGGCTCTCTGGCATGTGCTTTGGCCTTTGGAAAGATGATCAACTTTTATGCATCACCCCAGTATTATGCAGTTCGGACTTTAGCCAGAAATTGATCCTACAAACACATGCCTCAGAGACAAGCCTAGGAGTAGTACTTTCATAGGACTTTGAAGATGGGGAACACATGGTCCTGTATCTAAGATTTAAGCTCCTTCCTAGAGGAAAAAAATAGTCTGTTGTTTAAAAGGAGCATCTTGCAATAAAATGGGTGGTCAAGACCCTCTGCTACTATCTCTCCAGAGCCTCCTTACTTTAGTCATGGACCATGCCCCCCTGATGTGACTACACATAATGAAGGAAGCCAACCCCTGGCTAACATTTTAGTACCTGGTATTACAGCCTTATTTATTTGATGCCCATTATCTCCACAGAGCAACACATGCCTACATAGATTTCTCACAGGACAGAGGGGAACAGAATGTGGAAGAGTGAGTCTTAGACTTTACTCTTGGGGAGGTGAGGAAGATATGTAGAAGGGTGGACTGACCGTTTAGGTGGGGCATCGAGCTCTGAGGTGGGAGCTCATCTGTGAGTGATTTGCTGGTATTGAAAAACTCAAGTGGAGAGACAGCAAGGAGCTTGAGCTAGGGAAGGAGCCGTTTGTGGCCAGGATGCAGAAAACCCAGAGAAGCTCATTTCTAGGATGGGTCAGAGCTAAAAAAGCCCTCTCCTTTCACATGAAGAAAGATTTTGCTGTGCTGTTTGGGTTAATGGTTATTATCCATTATGTTACAGACTATTGTCTGGACTGGCTGAGAGAGGTCCTACGGGGACAAAGACTATATGCACAGGAACAAGCACACCAACCCACTACTACATGAAGCAAACAAGCCACAAAAATGTTACACATTGTATGTGGAATATCTTTGTGGCACATTTGCTATATTATCCTGCCACAAATTAGCTATGGCATGTGGCCAGGTTACTTTTAATGGCACAATTAAGACCTTGATCATGTCCTGAATGTAACATTTAGAGCCCTAAATGTAGGCCCTAAGATTCATACAGTTTTCATGGTTTCAAATGCACTAGCTTTAGTTTGTACAGGACATTTCAATTGTGTTAAGTAAGTATGAATTATACATCATTTCTTTAATTCCTTTTAGATGGCTTATGACACCTCAGCATTTCATCTTGCCCCCAGAGCCTACTGCCTTTAGCCTTTCTTACCCAAGATGCCTCTGCTTCCCTACGTTTCCTAAATGACTACAGTTAAGAGAAGAAGGAGCCAAGGAGGCAGAGGCAGAAAACTAAAAAGGAGGATGAATCTGAGAAGCCTTTTAGACTGTCTGAAGTAACTGGGCATAACTCAGTTACATTATCCTGAATGACAGGAACAACTTTTCATAGGTTCAGTTTTAGAAGTATCAGTGTGACCTTTGCCCAAGATTTTGTGAAAAATGTGCATCTGCATATGACTATAAGTCTGGAGGGGTTTTTTTTGTTTTGTTTTGCTTTGTTTTTTAAAGAACTGAATGGCTTTTTTTAGGTCACAGCAGCTTAAAGGAACACTCAGGAAATTAAAGTGATTCACCTAAATTTCAAAAACAACGCATGTAACTTGAATGTTCATTACACCCCTGTTTGGGGTAGATTTATTATGATTTACTAATACATATATCCACATATATAAATCATGTATCACAGTAGTTTGGTTTATATTTTACACTTTTATAATCCACTTACAGTCGGACCTTGAATGTGTTTATATGATAGGAAGTAATATTGACTGTTTACATTCACTTGTGAAGCATTCAGCTTCCTCACATATCAGTCCGCTACAGTGCAAACCTGAATTACTCTCAAGGTACTCCATAAAGCAAAATGTATCCCTGAGGCACTATAGCATTTTATAATGGGCATTTTAATTTGGTGATTGGCAATGAATTGTGCAACTTCCAAATCAAATGGTGACAGGTGTTTTTATTTTGTTTTGATTTGTGGTTGTTGTTGATATTACATGATAACTTGAGACTCTCTTCTTACTTCATGTTATTTTATTTCTAGATACAACTTTGCTATTAGAAGCTGATCTGTCCCTTGTGGTTAGAAAGCATCACACTTGCCTAATCTGGATGACATTTTTGACAAGAAACACTGGCATTGAGTTTCTGATCTCAGTCCAAAATACTTCAGAAGTACTTAAAAGTGTTTAGTGCTCTAAGTATTCACTTTTAGGTGCAGATCATTTTCTATGTTCATCACTGAGTGCTGGGAATATTCACCAAAGTTGTTTTGGTTTCTTCTGCATTTGACAGATAAATGAGTCTATGCTGGAGGAAAAGAAAAGAAGAACTATTTGAAGTTGTTTTTCAAATCTGCTAATTGAATATCCATTGGAGATTGTCAGCTATTGGAGTATACCTATGATGAATGAAAGATTTATATCAAATGATTTATGAAACTAAAACCACCATGATTCTATGGAATAGTCTTATAACAATTTCTTTTAACAGTCCTATGATCCCTTTGTAAATGCATCTGTTCTGTTAGTCAAGCAAAATTCACATATTTAGGACCAAAAGTGTTTTATTTCATGTTAATTAATCATGACTCCTCACAAGTTTCTTTCTTTCACTCTGTCTCTCTCAAATCCAAGTGTTCTATAGGAAATCTAAATCTGGAATGTGACAGGCCACTATAAAGTTGAGAAATGCCTACTGGGAGGTTTCTTGCTGGGAGAGGCATCATGCTGTAGAGCTCTGTGCTGTTTGTCTCAGTTATCAGCTCTTGTGACTTTCCAGTGAAAGAACCTCTACAATGGGTGGTGTTTTATGGTTTAATATACATTTAATTCCATTGTTGATGAGCTACTATTGGAGCAAGTAGTCAGTAAGAATAGTTGCAGACCTGTAACAAGGTTACCAACCCATGACACATTTTACTGGCAACCTGTAAACTTTTTCTGACAATCAAAGTTTTTTTTTTACTGGCATACCATTTTACATAAGGTAAATGTAACCCTTCCAAGAAGTCCTAGGCAAGGGCTGGATTCAAATGTAGGGATTTAACACCAACCACAATGTAGCAGAATATACCCTGGCAGTGGCTTTGAGGCCACCTTAGTCCTGCCCTGCTCACCCACTCTAGCCTCATGATATCACCCTGCTTCCTTGCCTGCCACATCTTGATGGTAACAATAAAGTGGGTAGGCTACTTTCAGAGTCTGATGGATTGTGGGTGCTCTTTTTAGTTCTCTGCTCCTACTCCTCCTCCGGCTCAACTTGACTTGTTTGTTCTGCTTGTCCCAACCCTGCCTCACACAATCTTGCAGTCTGGAACTCCAAACCCTCTGACCCCAGTTGCCTTAAGGGCTGAAATCATAAACTCCATTCTTCCCTGTAGCCCATACCTCCGAGGTGTTACACTGTATGAATTCAGAGGGGGGACCCTTGGCCCCAACATATCACTTGGACTCTCAGGCCTCAAACCTTTGTTTAGGCTTCAAACTCCTGGCCTTGACCCTTCTATTCTGTTAGCAGCATCTGGAAAACAGCCTGATCTGGTTCTCTGGAGCCCTATCCGTGTCTCATATGCTTATCCCAGACCCCTGGGGTCCTTGACCCAGGCAAGGTTGATCTATGCCAATCCCAGATCCCTGCAGTCCCTGATCCAGGTGAAGTTGCTTGTACTCTCTACGCTAGTCCCTGACCCTTCCTGGGCAATATGATGGGTGCCCCTCAGGCACTCCTGTGGCCCCCTCATCACCACCCTCAGCCACACCTGATCCTTCAGTTTTGTGTCAGCTATAATTCACCAAGATCCTCTTCTGGGTCTCCCAGGGTCCCCACAAATTGTAGCCTTGTAGCTGCTGGCTCTTGTATCTTCTCAGAATACTTCTATGCCTCAGTTCCCCCCTGCTGCAGCCTAGGCAGCAAGGGTTCTGTTTTCCATGGGAGCCATGGCCAGATCGGGCTCTCTGTTTAGGGACCAGGCTTTTAGGATGCTGGGCTCCACTGCATTTAGATCACATGGACTTCTCCTTGGCCAGAGGTTTCCAATTACCCCAGTCCTCAACCTGCCCTTAGGTGTTGCAGCTTAACTGAGCTGCAGCCCCTGGCTTCTCTCAAGCTACACTTTAACTCCCAATAGTTTCCCCTGACTGTGGCTCTTCAGTTGGCCCTTGCCTGGTTGCCTACCTAACTGCAGCCCTGCAACATTGGTTTCCTACTCTCTAAGTAGCACAGTAAAACAGTTTGGTTGTCAGTAAAAAAAGTTTGCAGATTACCGGTTAAAAAAAAAGTCTTAGTTGGCCACCTTGGTTGACTGCAGAAATGGTTTTGCACCATACTGCCCTCACTCCAGGGGTCCTCTACTCACCTCAGCACCCTGCTTCCCCTGACCACACCCCATAGCAGGCTATCCCTTCACAATCCACCTACTAGCCTTACCCCCACTATCCCTGCCCTGCCCACCATTCTGGCACCCTGCAGCCCTGCCCTGATCCCCACTCTGATCATAGAGCTGGGCAAGGACAACGTCTGCTGTCCCTGCAACAGACAGCTCCCAGCGCTGACTCAGAGATAGGAGTGGGGGCTGGGAAATTGATCACTGCTCCTGGGAGCTGCCTGCTGTCGTAGCAAGGGGACATTGCCCCAGCCTGGGCTCTATGTTCAGAGCCTGTCCAGCAGCAGGCAGTTTCTGGGGGCAGGGAGCACTCTCTCATCCCATGTTTCGATCACAGAGCCAGGGCTGGGAGCTGCTTGCTGAAAGGGCAGAGGGACATAGTCCCCACCTGAGTTCAGTGATCAGAGATTGCCCAGCAGCAGGGAGCTGCCAGGGAAGGGGATTGTTCCTATGTCCCCTGCTGCCCAGGCTGACTGGGAGCAACTAGCTCCTGGTGAGGTTTCTAACCTTTTGCTACTGCACAATAGGTATTTACAGGTAGTAGATAACTGTACAATAGACTTATCTACTGTGCCTCATGTGCATAGTTACATAGTGATACTTTACTGCACAGTAGATTAGTCAACTGCACAGTAAAGTATCTCATGTAGAAACATCCAGTATGTGTTTCTGGCCATTATGCCTGGGATTAAACCTTTTCCTTTTTCCTGTTAGATAGTGAAAATTTTCTTCTTCCAAGCTTTAATAAATTTCATGACAGATAGGCCTTCAGTGAACAAAACTTGTCAGTTACTTCACTGAATCCAATATATGATTCTGTTTCTAATCTTCAGGGCCAGATCTTTAATTGGTGTAAATCACTGCAATTTCATAGGTTTGCGTCAGTCTATACAAACTGAGGAGCCAATTCTTAAATTGATATCTATACCAACTGTGTCCAGTTTGTGAATTACGAGATCCTCCTCCTCTATGTAAGTTCAGTAGTTTCTGGGCAAATCTACAGATGATGCTACATTACTGTAGCAATACGCTATGGCGATGTAGCATCCATGGGCAAAAACTGTGACACCACCCCTACGTTGCCATAGCAACACACTCCCTCGGTATAGTGTGTTGCTATGACAAACAAGCTGCTAAAAATATGTACAGGCTGTTACTCCACTGTCTTTTAACCCTATTGCACAATGCGGTAACAATGGCACTGTAGGGACACATATAGATGCTCCCTCTGGCATTCAAACTGGGCTCTGTGTTAGATATAATCTTCCATTACAATGTTTTATGGCCAAATTAAGACCTCAGGTACACTTATGCAACCCATCATTTTCTGTTGTGTTCTGACTGTTGACTTTATACATGTAAAAACCCACTTACTCCTACAACTAGATCATATTATCTCAAACAAAGTAATCCAGTCATCAGCACCTTTATTAATGATACATAAAGTGAACTAAAATCAGTTTGAGTTTGTATTACTGGCAGTGAGGAAAAAAAAATCAATTTGACAATTAAATCTGATATGGAAATCAGTGAGCTACAACAAATATGGAACCCAGTGCTGCCAGTTTTTAAACTGCTTTTTAGGGCAAAACCTTAAAAGTGTCTGTAGATTACAATATCTTATTTGTGTCTCACTGGACATATCTATACATGCACATTTACTGTGCAGTAATTTAGGTTACTGTGCAGTAACTGAAAAACTATTGTGCAGCATGGCACCAGACTACCAAGCGTTGACCCTGAGATGTTGCAGTCACTTGGAAGAGCTGGATGCATTTAAGTCAGCAGGCCCAGGTGAGCTCCATCCGAGGGTACTGAAGGCACTAGCTGATGTCATTGCACAGCCACTGGCAAGAATATTTGAACACTCGTGGCGCACAGGTCAGGTCCCAGAGGACTGGAAAAGGGTCAATGTGGTCCCTATTTTCAAGGAGGGGAGGAAGGAGGATCCAGGCAACTATAGGCCAGTCAGTCTCACCTCCATCCTTGGCAAAGTCTTCGAAAAAATTATCAAGGCTCACATTTGCGAGAGCCCGGCAGGACAAATTATGCTGAGGGGAAACCAGGATGGGTTCGTAGCAGGCAGATCGTGCCTGACTAAACTAGTCTCTCTTTATGACCAGGTTAAAAAACGCCTGGACACAGGAGTAGGGGTTGACGTCATACACTTAGACTTCAGGAAGGCCTTTGATACGGTATCCCACCCCATACTGGTGAACAAGTTAAGAGGCTGTGACTTGGATGACTACACAGTCCGGTGGGTGGCGAATTGGCTAGATGGTCGCACCCAGAGAGTCGTGGTGGATGGGTCGG
>NW_005842082.1:2452877-2469925 GCF_000455745.1 Alligator sinensis | reverse complement strand
GGATAACCTGGAGAGGGTCCAGAGAAGGGCCACTCGTATGGTTAAGGGCTTGCAGGCCAAGCCCTATGAGGAGAGACAAGGGCACCTGGACCTCTTCAGCCTCCGCAAGAGAAGGTTGAGAGGCGACCTTGTGGCTACCTATAAATTCATCATGGGGGCACAGAGGGGAATTGGTGAGGCTCTACTCACCAAGGCGCCCCTGGTGGTCACAAGAAATAATGGCCACAAGCTAGCAGAGAGCAGATTTAGACTGGACATTAGGAGGAACTTCTTCACAATTAGAGTGGCCAGAATCTGGAACGGGCTCCCAAGGGAGGTGGTGCTCTCCCCTACCCTTTGGGTCTTCAAGAGGAGGTTAGATAGGCATCTAGGTGGGGTCATCTGAACCCAGCACTCTTTACTGCCTATGCAGGGGGCTGGACTTGATGATCTATTGAGGTCCCTTCTGACCCTAACATCTATGAATCTATGGGTGCACATCTACGTCTTCATGCCCATACTATGCAGTAACTATAGTGATTTAAGCCATCTTGGGCATAAATTTGATACCCGCATGATGCAGGTATTAAATGTATGCCCAATTAGTTAGTTAGTGTAGATGCCTTACTGTGCAGTAACACTGTATGTGTAGACTGACTTGAGACTAACTTTAGTCCCAGGTCAGTCCACACACAGCATTGCTCTGCTTTAACGGCTGCACGTATGGGCGCTGACCTAAGAACCACTTACTGCTCAGTAAGTTACTACACAGTAAATGCACATGTACTCATGTCCAGTAATTCACAATTATTGCACTCTCAAGCAGCCCTGTTTTCTACTTAAGTTCATGGATGTGGGTTTTTTTTTCTATTTATTCTTCCAGGTCCTAGAACTTTGTGAACTGCTATAAATTATACTGCCTTAAAGTTACATATTACCCCTTTTGGTACTGCAATACTATTGACTAGATTAATTTGCTACAGTACATCATTTCAGACTTTATATTTCCACATAAGGAAGTTCAGTTTTACCCTAAAATTTGTTTAAGGTCTCCAGGAATGTTTAGCATTTTATAAATGTAAAAGATCCTCTTTTTCTTCACATGAATGTTGTTATCTTAACTGATAACTGTTCCAGATTAGTTTCAGAAACAAACTTTTCCCATGAAAATCTATGGAAAACTTCTGATAAGAAATTGTTGAATTTACTCAGTGTCCGATTGTTGAAAACCAATAGTAGCATGAATTTTGGAAGCAGTGGATTTGGAAGTCTTGCATCCTTCATAACTCCAAAGATTTCAGAAATCCTTGTTGAAAGGGTCTTATTCCCTATGGAACCCTTCTGAAGGTATGTTTGTACTTTGCTGGTAACTTTTTTTGCTCCAGGTGCTGAAAAAGTTTTGCTTTGGGCCCCCAATAGCTGCTCAGTAGAAGCCAACAGGATTCCTTGAGAGAAAACATAGTTTGGAGCTGTATTAAGTCCACATTGATTTTCATACTAAAATTCAAAAGCAACAATGCCTCCATGCTGTACCCTTCACATTCTGGTGCCAGTTCCTATATGGAACTGCACTAAAGGGGCATTTTCCTGGACCTAGGTATAAGGTTTCCTACTGTGGAATAGGCAGTCTCCGATTCTACACAAAAATCAGCCCATAGAGAGATACATTTAAGTACAGGACAAGAGTGTTGCTCCAAAAAACCTAAACTCATGTTTTGAAGTGAATGTAACAGTTTCAAATAGTACTTTGATTTATAAACTGTTAAGAGTGAATATGAGATGTAGTAGGATCCAACTACTCTGAAAGTGAGAAAATGGTATGTGATTTTACTTAATTGTTCTTTACCATAACTTTCACCCTATGACTTTAAACATATGCTCTTTTTGAAAATAGTCATTAACCTTTCACATGATGTATAACTAGCTTTATCACTCTGTAAAAAAAAAAATCCCAATTTGAGTTCTGAAAAGAAGACCCATTGGGAGACACACAAATGGTAAACCATACCGAAGGACACAAAAAGGCCCATAAAACATCAGTAGGGTTATAAAGGTCTATGGATTTTAATTGCTGTGTGCCATTGGGCCTTTACAAAGCAATCAAGCAGGCAATCTCCAAAGACAGTCCTGCCATAATACATTTAACAATACAGTTCTCACCCCATCAGCAGACTAGGGTTTATGAAGGTCCCAATAGCAATTAATGACCTTGTACACTGAGAGAAAAAGACAAAATTACTTAAATTGGCTGCCCTTTTCTCAATGCGCAACTTAAGTGAGGGAAGCATAATTTCAAGTGAAAGAATGCAAAAGTTTTGATAAGGTAGACAAAGAATTTTCTTATTGTTCTAAAATTCTTGTCTGTGCACATTTTCAAAAAGTACAGTGATCTGCTCTTCTCATACTACATTTAGGTTGATAGTGCTGCACCTAGTTACCTAAACAGTATTACACCATCAGTAGAAGAAAGAGGATTTAGGTACTGTATAGCATATTATAATATTTCAACTAGAGGACTTTATTCTGCTTGACTATGAATTATAGAGTCCTAATAACAGTCAATTCAATTTGAAATTGTAAACACAATAGGACGTATGGTTACATGAACAATATTTTAAATTTAGAAGAGTTTTGTCTCACTGTACTGAGTCTTCCTATTCATTGCATACATTACAGAATTCCGCTGATATTTTACAAAGGCCTAAATATAGGGCTGGAGGATAGTGTGCAAAACAGTAATCAATGCACAAAGGTACCCACAGCACTCTGAAGACAAGCAAGTCCTGTAATTAAAATAAGAATGGAAGGTAGGGAATTTAAAATGAGAGTGAAAGATCTTGGGAAGGATACCCATGATATCTTTTATACAGTACAGTATTCAAAGTGGCAGTTTCACATTTCAGATGCTGAACCACATCAGAACATATTGCTGTTTTCTCTAAGGTGAGTTAAGTGTTCCACTTTTAAATGAGGTATTAGATCTCCCTTTGCTAAGAGAGTTAGCAAATAAGGATAGATTCATAGATTCTATGAATCTATCCTTATTTGCTAACTCTCTTAGCAAAGGATATAGGCATCATTTTTGGAGGGGAAAAATATCGGAATGTACACAATAGTAAAATATGCAGTCAATTTACTATCTCCAAGTAGAGTCCTACATCCACAAATCCTTGGTTTTGATCAATCAAATAGTAAAATAAAAACAAGTGTCAGGACAGGACACATGCAAATATATCTATAAAACACATATTTTGCTGGAATGTTTATTCACATTCTAATCTAATCCTTGCATCATGAATTTAGTGTAATCAAGTTTGGATACATCACGAAATGCAATTAATCTGTGATTATGGAACAACTGTCACATTTTTAATGGTTAGGTGAGGTATTTGGTAAGTAATATGACTGCAAACATCTTAACATGCAAGTTCAGATGTCCTATAAAAGTAGCTGCACACACAAATGCCATTTCTGTGTTCAGTTCACAAAAAACCCAACTCTGTCCACATAAGGATGATGCACACAGCATTGTTCTATTAATCTAGGGAGACGTCACCTTGTCCACGCTACCTAAGAATGTCACTTGGTCTATCCGTTTAAGTAAGCATCCATCTTTCTTTGCTTTGCCTTTCTCTGTAACCCAGTGTAAACAGCTGAAAAGTAAATAAATGAAAAAGGGAATGAATGATTTTAAATAACCGTTTTTCCCCCATAGGTATCCATTCAATAGCATTGAAACCTGGCAAAAAAAAGAGATTAGAACATACCTGTAATTTAATGACATTTACATTTTAGTATTTTATAATTACTTTTGTTTTTATTTCTTTCTCCTTCTGAAACACTAACTGACTTTATTGCCAAATGCACTTTTTATTTTAAATTGAAAAATCTAATTGTTCTAGTCTCTTTTCTCCTTACAGAGCAAGAAAGATGTGTTGCATTACAGGTGGGGTAATGCTTATTTGCTTAAAATATGTGCAAAAGTCTTGGTTTATATTCCTGAGGTGGGATGAAATACATTTTCATGTTCCTGCTCTCTCTCACTTCGTTGTAATTCAAAGGAGAGAAAAATATGTATGTCAATAACTTTTTTTTTGAGGTTTGTAAGTCCAGAAAAACACTGCACAAAATTGCTTTTCTGCATAAAATCAACGTGTCCTCTGGACTGGAGTAACTTCAGTTATAGAAAGCAGTGTAGATTAATTAAACAGGAGTCACTATATTACAAGTCTCCCTGAAAATAACAGGCCCTGGAAATATAACTCACATTTAATTCATTAGTAGGTTTGAAATGTTGTTGTACCTGTGATGGAAATCTTCTGATCTCAGCACAGAATGATTCACTCCCTGTTTCCCTAATAACCCCATTTTCAGAAGCAATTAGTCTGAATAATTGATAGATTGAGGAAATTAACAGTGTGGGTATGTTGGCATCTTTTATGTAATCGAACAACAAACTTCAATTCCCCAAACTTCCAAAAAACAAACGAGTGTTCCTTAACTCCAGTGATGGCAACTGTGACTAAAGGAGTATAGGTATAATAAAAAACAAGTGATCTTAGACTTTAATGGAAGACAAGGGTACTCAACACTTTGCACAAATAACCATAAAACTGCAAATAACTATATATTTTGGGAATTATATCATACATATTTATGTATACACATATTTTGGGAATTATATAATAGCTATAACATTCAATTTTAAACTCTAGAGAAGAGAAGAATGTTGTCCATGCAAGGGATATAGAGTGAAGATACAAAAAAAAAAAAAATGAATATACACAGAATTCTAAACATTTTCTCATATTTGTCACAAGAATTCTGGCTTGTGATGGAAAACAAATTGCAGGGGGAGTCTCTTATGATTGATAAGCTGGGATCCTGGTTTTCTCTGTTTAAAAACTGCAAATAGCTTAATTAACACCCCCCACCCCCAAGTATGCAATTAAATTTAAACGCCACTATATATATGTATCAACGGAACACAATTTTTTATTGATATATTTATAATTTTAAAGCAATCTGGAAGCCTACCAGTGCCTCAATCACTATAATGAAATAAATTCTCAGTACCTATAAATTTTGGTATTTGAGTTTGGGTTTTTTATCATGGAAAATCAGAGCTTCCTCTACCCCCTTCACTCACCAGGACGCAGGTCTAGGCCCCTCACTCCTAAGCCAGAGCCCCGCAGCCCTGCTGGTGCCCCTCCCTCCCTAGCCCTGCTGATGCCCCTTGCCTCCGACCCACAGCTCTCTGCCCCCCCAGCCCTGCTGGAGGGGGACCCAGCTGCAAGGGCTATGGGGCCAGGGACCCAGGTCCATAGCCTAAGCACACCCCCACCCCCAGCCATGCCTGAGCTGCAACTGCTGCCTGTGGGAGGTGGCAGGTGCTTCTGCAGAGTGGAGCGCAGAGCCCAGCTTCCCCTCCACCACAGGTGGCATGGCTAGAGTAGAGCCTGTGCGGCAGGGGTGGGCTGCCTGCTGCAGGCTTGGGCTCTCTGCCCTTCTGCCCTCCCTGTTGGGCCTCCATAGCCCAGTGGATAGGACCCAGTGTGGCAAGGCAGAGCAGGGCGAGAAAGCTCAGTGCCATCTCTGCAAGCCCCACAGTGCCCTGCTGAGTCACCCCCTGCCTGCCTGGCAGCAGTGATGGGCACAACTCCACACTGCTACCCCTGCTGCTGCTGCTGCGCAGACATGGGCGCTTCAGGGCTCACGGCTGCAGCACTGAGCTTCCCTGCCTCGCTTTGCCCTGTGATGCTGGGTCCTGCCTGCTGGGCTGCAGAGGCCTCAGGGGGAGGGCAGCAGGGCGGAGAGCCTGAGCCCACAGCAGGCAGCCCACATTTGCCCTCATCCTGCACACAAATCTGGGGGGCACGTGCTCCCCCTGCCTGCTCTGGAAGTGTGGCCAGCACCAGGGAGCCAGACCCTCCCCGCTCCATCCCACACACAAGTCACCAGTGGTCCCATCCCACTCCCTGCTGGGAGTGCAGCCACACATTCTGGCCCTGGGCCCCAAGCCCCACAAATTGCCGGGCTGGGCAACAGACCTGGCCCCAGCCCCATCCCTGGCCAACTCCCTCCCTCCCTTCTTCTCTTCCTATGGGGGCCTCAATCCCCACTCTCCCCCTCCTCCTCTCTGCAGCAGACTTACTTGCAGGAGCTGCTCTCCAGGCTACCTGGCAGCCATCTGCCTGTGTGTGCACATAAGCATTTGGTGCCCCCTGTCTGTCTGACCTCCTCCCACTCTCCCCAGACCCTTGCAGGCTGGAACTCTGCCAGTCTGCAGAGAGCTCCTTGCAAAAGTGAAAAATCCACGTTTCTCTGTTAAAATGAGAAATGCACATTTTTCTGAGTTAAAAGGGAAAATCCACATCCCCCCCCATTTTTCCCTGGGAAATAGAAAACCTGATACCTGCTGATAAGGCCAAATCTTTCTTTTAGCTAGAGAAAATTCCTTCTGTAAAAGAATTTAAATACATAATGAATACAAAAAGAAAGTACAAAAAGTATTCAAAGAAGAAATTCTAAAATACTGGGGAAAACATTTGTTAAGGAGAGACTTTCATACTTGGCCAAGTGGATGTAAAACTCCATCAGTTTGACTTTACACAACCAAGAAGGTTTTCAAATTTATTACATCAGCATAAATAAATGCAAAACTTTTTTCATCTGAAATATTATGAAAACAAAATTGTCTCCCTTTCTAAGGGAAATTAAGAAAAAAATAACAACTATAACATACAAATCTCATGACATATAATTAAATTCAACTATGTTAGTAAACATAACATTTCTCAATCACTTCTGCAATAATGGGCTCTGACATTATTAACATGGAATTATGATTTATTTGATTAATATTGTTTTTATTTATTTTTCTCAAAGCAGAATATATCACTATGAAAAAAGCTTGATTCAGTTTTTATATCTATTATTTAGTTGGAATCAAATTCAGAAAAAAAGTATTTAAATGCTCACTTACTTTTTCTGTACTAGTTTATAAAGGCTCTTATAACATTGACATCGCTGGCTTAGAAACGGAATTTAAAGGCCTGTTTTTTGGGAATTGGCTTATAGGTGTAGATATATGCATTATAAAGGGTCAAGATGGACAGCAGGGGTTAAATGGATTTCTAAAGAACTTGGGAGACATGCACACAGCTTCTCATGGCCCTGAAAGCAGGGCCGTGCAGGCTGTCTAGAACAACAAGACCAATGGATAGACACAGCCTGAGAATGAAGCGGGGCATAACACGAGATCAGAGCCTTCAAGGCAGACAGGTTGTCTAATGCAACAAGGACACACAGCTTGGGAACCAAAGAAGTAAGTACCATACTGCTCACATAACACAACATAAGTGACACAGTATTGATGGCTATGTGGTAGAGTTTCTGCCTAATGTATGGGAGATCTGTGTTTGTCCTGGCTGCATCAAGTAGGGGTGAGTGAAGGGACAGGGAAAACATGTTTATGAGCCTGGATAGCTCAGTTGGCAGAGCATCAGACTTTTAATCTGAGGGTCCAGGGTTCAAATCCCTGTTCAGGTGTTAGTTGTTGCTTTTGGAGATCGGACTAGATGGCCCACTGAGGTCCCTCCCTTCAGAATCTATGAATTTATGACACCAGCAACAAGGCCTCAAAAAGCAGGGGAAGGAGCTAAGTGCCAGTTCTGGGGGAACGGACCAAATTAGGGGAAGGCTTCTTGGACATGTGACCACAAAGAGACAACCAACCACAAACAGCCATAAATTAGGAGTCATCAAGGGGGAAGGAGAATATAAGAGCAGAGACTTGAGATTAACAAAGGGTCCTTCCCTTTGCCTCATCCCTCCTTGTTTTGCTCCCTGAGAGGGGTCCCCATCCCCATCTCTGTCCCCAGGGAAGGGTCCCCGAGGCCACTATGGACCAAGGGCATACCAGTAGTCCATATCATGCACCCCACTGGAGGGGGGCTGTGGGCCTCGACATCCCACCTCCGGACTGCTGACACCTGAGAGAGAGAGCCTCAGAGTGGAGCCTGCGTCCTGACCAGATATACTTGGACTCTGGTGACAGTCCTAGGACTGGTAGATATAGAATTGTTTGATTGTTTGTATTGGGTTTTTTTTTAATTCTTACTCTGTATCAATAAATTTGCCTATGATCAACTGGCAGGTGTTGTGGTCTGAGGGTTGTGCCTGCTCGGAATAAATGTATAGGTGCTGGGTCCAAATCCAGTGTCAACAGACATCACCAGAGTATCTGGTCACCTTCCTGTACTATAACTATCACCTGGTGTATAAGTTTGCTCTGTTCTCATCCTCTGTTTAAGAGGACAATTGTGTGTACAGTGCACATCACATTTTGGTTTTGGTAGGAGTTTGTTTTATTTTGCAGAAATCATTTACTTGTTTAGAATGTACCTGCTACTATGTGCCTGCGTTAAAGGTCGCAAAGCTGAAGAACTCTTATTTGTACTTGGGGTGAAAGGTAGCCTTATATACCTTAGTTCCTGACAAAAGTCATTACATAGTCCCTCTATGAGAAAGCTCTGTATCCTGTGCAAGCAAGTTTTTCCTTATTGCAGGCAGTTCCATTTTGCCTGAGGAACAGAATTGCTAACCGTGACCTGCAAAATACAGCTTTAGGTTATTGCCTGGGTCCAGACCTGGGTCCAGATCATCAAGTTGCTGGAATTGAGGTCTTAAATTTGACTCAGTATTCCAATGAGTATTCTATTCTGGGAAGATTATGTAGAAAGTGGTGAACAGTTTTAATATGCTTGTCATTTTCTAATAAAATGCCTTTCAGTGTTTTGCATTATGGCCTTGTTATACCTTACACTGTGAGTTGCACATATGCTGATTAATTTTAGGGCTAGCTTGAATTTGAAGCAGCCATACATTCAGGCCAGGAGGGGCCTGGAGGACTGAAAGGTAAGATTTCCACCCATTCCCATTCTGGGTTTTGCCTCTGAGCCCTGACCTATGAGGCTCCCCTGTTTTTCCCCCGCCCTCAGGACTCTCCCCTGCCTCCCACTATCCCCAGGGCATTACTTACCTGTGGCTACCTGCACTGCCTTTCCCAGGGGAGCAGGCAGGGAAGGTTTAATCTGCCTTCCTCCCTGCCACTGCTGCTACACTGCTACTCTTTTGACCCAAAGAGCAACATCAGTGAAGGTGGTGGCTGAGCAGGCAGGTTAACCCTTTTCCTACCTGCCTTCTGCATTAGGCAGCTCAGGCAGCCACAAGTAAGTGGGGGGGAGAGCAAGAGGGGACAGTGCGTGTGGATCAGAGGTGCTGGGAAGTGTGTGTGGGGGGAAGTAGGCTTGATCTAGGCTGGCAGGGGAGGGGACAGGTGGGGTAGCCTAGAGTAGCTACACGTTAGTGTACCATTAGTTGGGTAACATGGAACAGAAATAATCCTTCTGGAGGGGCATAACTTTGAGTTACATAATTAGTGCTTAAAACTAATTTCAGGTATCGCTGTGCAGACAGTCCAGGTGTTAAGAGCACTAGGAGCCACCCAAAATTAACCTCTAACAAGGCCCTTAGTTGGAGTTTCCTACAGGTTTCGGTCCCACGGGTTCTGCACTGCTGTAGTCCAGATAGGAAGTGAAAAAGGAATAGGTAATGGAGGCCCATCCACCATCTCCTAGAACAATGCAGAGAGGGATGAGGCAGTGCTGAGTACCAGAGGGTAGGTAGAGGGGGATGCTGAGTGCTCACCCTACATACGCTGATATTTATGCATATTAATGCAATGAAATTTAATGTGCTTGAGGTTGAGCAAATGCAAAAGGATTTTGCTGAATCCTTACAATATGAATTGGGTCATAGACTGTGTTCAGCAACCATGCTTATGTAAAATACAAATAATAACATTTAATACACCAACATATAATCAGCAATAATACCTAACTGATCCTGTAGGAATATAGGCAGCAGCACAAGAATTCAGTATTAATTTCTGAGGAAAGGAATAACACAATGACTACCTCAGAAAAAGCATAGGGGAAGATTGAACCACTGGCCTACTGAAATTCTGGTTGCTATCCCTTCAGAAGTATTCACAGGCTTTAGTGATGATTGCTACTATATGAGCATAAATCAGCTATCCTGGCATATAAACAGATGCACGCATAGGTTCTACCAAACATCCAGCCAAATGGACAATTTTAATTTATGGCTAGTCATCCATAAAAAGGTCCATCAGTAGAAGCTTCAAAGGATATATGGTTAATGCTATTTCACAGACCATATTCTACCTATGTTGCAATGACCATCTTGCCAACAGCCAGTCATTCAAAAATAATCACTGTTTAGAACAAATGCCAGAATCCCAATCAGTAATCCAAATAAAAGACACTTCTGAGAAAAATTCCTTAGTGTCAAATTTCTAACATTGTACATTTAAAGGCAAATGTTCAAAATCTAGTAGCTCAGCGATGGAATACTTTTGAATGTCTGTTATGACTGCAACTGCAAGTTCAAACTGTGAACACATGAAAGTGAAAAATTATACAGCTGGCATTTATTTTTGCCTGTTAGTTGTAGTGGGGATTTATAGGTCAAAGTCAACACTCAACTCTTTAAAGTCCTAAGTTCTTACTTAATAAACCATTTCATTCTTTGTGCTGAGCTTCTTTGCTTAAACACAAGGATTTTTCTGGTAGGGCATTGAAAATTAGCATCACAGAATCATAGAATAATAGAATCATAGAATTTTAGGGTTGGAAGGGACCTCAGGAGGTCATCTAGTCCAAGATCATGCTCAAAGCTACTTCCCCAAGTATATGATCCCAGCCAACACTTTGTCTAGCTGGGTCTTAAAAACCTCCAGGGATGGAGATTCCACAGCCTCACCAGGTAACCTGTTTCAGTGCTTTACTACCCTCCTGATGAGAAAGTTTTTCCTAATATCTAACCTAAACTTCACTTGCTGCAACTTGAGACCTTTGCTTTTTGTTCTGTCACCTGCCACCACTGAGAACAGGCTAGCTCCATCCTCTCTGGAACTATCCATCAGGTAGTTGAAAGCTACTTTTAAATCCCCTCTCAGTCTTCTCTTATCCAGACTAAATAAACCCAGTAGTTCCCTTATCCTTTTCTCATAAGTCATGTGTCCGGCCCCTAACCATTTTTATTGCCTTCTGTTGGACTCTCTCCAATTTGTCCACATCCTTTCTGTGGTGGAGGGCTCAAAATTGGAACCAGCACTCCAGATGTGGCCTTATCAGAGCTGAATTGAGGGGAATAATCATTTCCCTTGGTTTGCTGACAATGTGCCTTCTAATGCAGCCCAGTATGCCTTTAGCCTTCTTCACAACAACGGCACACTGTTGGCTTTTATTCAGCTTATTGTTCATTGTAACCCCCAGGTTGTTTTCTGCAAAGATGCTTCTTAGACAGAAAGTACCCAGTGCTTGTAGCAGTGCATGGAACTGTTTTGTCCTAAGTGCAGGACTTTGCACTTCTCCTTATTGAATATCATGACATTTATTTTGGTCCAGTCCAATTTGTCTAGGGGTCTTTGAATCCATGCCCTACTCTCCAGTGAGTCTACTTCCCCCAGCTTGGTGTCATCTGCAGACTTGCTGAGGGTGCACTCCATCCCTTCATCCAAATCACTGATGAAGATATTGAACAAAACCAGCCTGACTCATTCTCTCAGGAAGTCTGCTGTTTGCTTGGATCCCAGATCTGAGATGTCACTGAGGGGTTACTGAGACTCATCCTACCCTCTGACCACTACCCATGCTGTTCATCCATATGGGCACCGATAATACTGCCAGGTTTACCCTGAGCAGATCAAAAGTGACTACAAGGCTCTGTGTGCAAGGGTGAGGGGGGCAGGGGCTCAGGTGGTGTTCTTCTTGATCCTTCCTGTCAAGAGAAAGGGCCCAGGTAGGAGTGGATACATCCTACAGACCAATGCACGGCTGCATAGATGATGTCGCCTGCAGGGCTTTGGCCACATCAGTCACGGAATGTTGTTTCAAGGAGAAAGATTGCTAGGAAGAGATGGGATCTACGTGATGAAAAGAGAGAAGACCATCTTTGCAGACAGATGCAATCCCTGGGGTACTTCCACTTGATGCTGACTGCCCACTTGTTATTGTGCCATTGATTACTATCCTTTGAGTCCAACAATCCAGCCAGTTTTCTATCTATCTTAGCAGTGGCAGCAGCTGTGGCACTGTGGCATTCTCCAGCCATTTCTTTGGGTCTCTTAATGCACAACATTTTTCTTTCTGCTCCTCTTTCCAAGTAGACCTTCCCTGGCAAACTTCCCTGTAAGATGACCTGTATGCTGCTCCTTGGTCCCGAAAAGTTCCTTTTTCCCTGCTAACCTGCTTCCTTTGACTAAGCTTATAGTGAAGGAAGGTGAGAGGAAAACTCCCTCTCACTCTGGTCTCTAGTTAAACAAGGGGCAAAACTGCTATTTTAGCTACTTACACTAAATATGTGTAGGTTAGTCACTCTTAATTAAAGAAAGAACATACCTTAAAGGCTCCCCTTCAAAGAGGGGGGTGGCAAACTGACTTGCAAACTTCCCTGTTCGCTCTTCCTGTTCAGTCAGTCCTCGGTTGCTTTGGGTAGTCTCCTTTTATATTTTCCTGGGCCTGGATTAGTTCCACCCCCTTGTTAGGGCTTTTGTCAGACACAGGAAGCAATCACTGAGCAATCACTCAACTGGTAAAACACACAGCTGCTCAAAGCACATATCCAAAAACACACAGCCTGCCAACCCCCCCCCCCCCCCAAAAAAACCACCTAGGAAACCAAACCAAAGCATTAATTTTTCTCAAAACTTGGCCCTGAAGAGAATGTATTATATATGATTGTATGGAGCTACACTGCCAACCTCTTTCTTTTCTTCTCAGGTGTTTGGAGAGTGAAGAGAAATAGTACAACAAGAATGTTACTTTGAAGCAGAATGGAAAATTTGTTTGCTATGTTGTTTTAGTTTATGTGTTACCTAAATAAGTAGGCTTTCTTTATTATGATTATTATTTTTGCTTTTTTATTATTCTGTAACTTAGATTGGGGATATAAAACCCTCTCTATACATCTCTTATGCATAACTGTTTTGTTTGTAATTTTACATGGATTGAAAAGAAATCAACCCTCCATGTTTCTAAGCATGTTTACTTAATTTTCACATGAAACAGTGGTAATTTTAGAAGTAGGCATTGGTGTCTTGCTGCTTATAGTCTAATGGCCACTATTTAAAAAATGTGTCCTTTCTTAATTATGTAGATATATATAGATATATATAGATATATATTACTTTCAGTCAAAAATAGTTCTTTTGATTAATTTTAGGCAAACAATGACATTTTTCATGTGACAGTACAGCTAAGGTAAGACAAATAAGGCATTTATCTCAAAAAGATGTCACATTTGTCCCAGCAGAAAATGCAGTCACTAGATGTCCATGTCCATTGGAATAAGAAGTACTAAGAACGTGTCCCAGGTGTCATTAACCCACTATATTTTGAGGTGTTTGTCGAACATCATGCATGTTTTGTTCGAGTTTGTTTTACTGATGTGGCATGTGTAGTCTCTGCATATGGGTAGGATCAAGCTGTATTTAGCCTTATCATTATTATGTCTGCATGAAGTGTGGCATTTGATATAAATGCAATTTTGATGTATCTTTATGTTTTAGCTAAGACTGTTTAATAGGGCAATTAGAGGTAATCACTGGGTGTGTCTATATGTGCATTAATGCACCTTTTCTCATGCACATTAAATTTAGTATCTTCAGGCACTTTTACACATGCTCCGGGGGCCAAGAGCTACTGTAATTAAAGTCCCACAGCATCTCATGTATCAGCATCTCCATACTTAAAAATGGTGGTGGGGGTTCTTGAACTAAAGCTCATTAATTGAGCTTTAGCTCAAGTGCCCCCTGCCACCATTTTTAAGCATGGGGATACCGATACACAAGATGCAGGAGGGTGCTGGTGCATGGTAATTACCATGCTCTAGCAAACTCAGTTAATTGAATCTGTAATTATAGCACTTTGGAGCAGCCTCTCTGCTCATGTACAGGTACTCTCCAATGTGACGTACTAAATTAATGTGGACAGAAAGGAAGGTGTTTAGGGTGGACAGAATTTTTAGCTTTGGTAAGTGTGTGCATGGAGAGACTGATAATATTTGACGGTTGACTGGTTCCTTCAGCTTCATCAGGTATGACGTTGGAATGTTGTATGGTATTGGTGTTGTTTCTCTGATTTCATAGATTTCCTAGACATTAGGGCTGGAAGGGACCTTGTGAGATCATTGGGCCCAGCCCCCTGCCTAGAAGGGGTTTAGTGGCTGGGAAAGTTGGAGGAACTATAATTATCCTTAACCATGAAGACTACATAAAAGAAGCTAACAGACAATTCTCTGACACCACCTACTATGAAAAACTAGAGGAAGATCCAATTCCCATTTTCATCATAAAACTCAAAGCCACCATCACATCATTACCATCGGAACCAACAGAAAAACTACAAAACTTGATCCCTCCACTACCCAGTCCAGGGCCTTTTTACATGCTCCCTAAAATCCACAACAAAGAAACCCAGGCAGACCTATAATATCCAACCACTGAACCCTAACTGAGAAGATATCAGGTTTCATCGAATCCATCCTGAAACCTCTTGTCACCCAAAGACTGAATTTTGTCCAAGACACAACAGATTTTCTATGAAAACTTAAAAACATAGATCACCTTCCCAGAAATACCCTCCTAGCCACCATGGATGTTACCAGCTTATATACCAACATCCCATAGCAGGATGACATCCAAGCCTGCCTTACATATCTACAAGAGCAAGATTACAACTCAGAGTACAGACCTAAAGATATTACTGAACTTATACACTTCATCCTTAGACACAACAACTTCAGTTTCAATAACCAACACTTCCTCCAGAACATGGGCACAGTTATGGGAACCAAAATGGCCCCACATATGCCAACTTTTTCATGGCCCACCTGGAAGAAGAATTCCTCAAGAACTGCACCATCAAACCTGTGATACACCTAAGATATATAGATGACATTGTCATCATTTAGACTGAAAACCTTCAGTCTCCAATTGATTTCCATCACAAATTCAATAACCATCACCCCTCCATCAGACTCTCTCTTGAATACTCCAGCAACAACATTTCCTTTTTAGATACTATGATCACTATCCAGAATGGTAAAACAAACCACCATATGCAAGAAACCCATGGACCAACATACATATCTACACAGAACCAGCAATCATCCTAAACACATCAAGGAAGCTGTAATATACAGCCAAGACCTCAGATACTACCACATTTGCATTGAGGAGAATACCCGCGACCATCACCTCACTAATCTCAAAAGGGTTTTCACACAACAAGGACAGTCCTCCAGAGAGATAGATCATACTTTTGAAAGAGCCACCTGGATACCACGTGAAGAAATGCTGTAGTGCAAAAAGAAAATCCTCATGAATCGCACATGATTAGTTATGACAGACCATCCTTCCCTAGAAACTACATGAAAAATCCTCAAACAATTGCAACGTATACTAAAAGAAGATCACATTTTTAAAGAGATCTTTCCAGAACCACCCATTCCAGCCTCAAAACCAGCACTGAACCTTGCCAACCTCATCACCAGAAGCAGACTTCCTATGGCCCAAAGCACACCAAATGGATCCATTCCAGACCATGTTGTGACAAAAAATTAAAACCTGCAAACACATCTCCACCACTCCCACAATAACTACACTCCACAACACAACCATCACCATTTCTGGATCTTACACCTGCACCTCCAGAAATGTAATATATCTCATCCACGGAACTAAATGCCCTGATGGAAAATACATTGGAAAAACCAAACAACTGCGTACCAGAAAGAACGCACACTGAAAATCTATCAAAGACAAATATACCCAATTAGCTGCAGGTACACACTTCTCACAAGAAAACCACTCTCTCTACAATCTCTCAGTTTTAATCCTAAAAGTGAATTTACATAACACTTTTCATAGGTGAGCCTATGAACTTCACTTCATAAATCTACTGGATACAAAAAATCATGGATTAAGTATAGACATTGTATTGATGGCATATTATAATCTGCCTAACATCTGGATAACCCCAGGTAGTCTGTCTATATTTTCCCAGCTACCGTCTTCTAACATTCACCCTTACACCCCACCTGTTTCACATCTATTCTCTTCCACCCTTCTGATCCTCACTACCACACATTTGCATTTTCACAGACCTGCATTTTGCATTTTGGCTTCTGTTCTACCCAGGAGAGCACACAATTCACCAGCAGACTCTCTATATGCCTGAAAGAGGGTGCTTACGCACAAAAGCTTGCAAAGAACATTTTTTCCAACTATTTAGTTGGTCTAATAAAAGATATCACATCTACCCAAAGAACCTTTTCTGCCTATGTCCTTAGACCAACACAGCTACAACCAACAACCCTTTCTGACAATAAAACACACAGAAAAAGAAAGTCTTCCCTCACCTAGATCCCTCACCTGCTAAACTGCAAGACCAGAATGCCTAGGGATTTGCTGGTTCTCTTGTGTTGTGTAGTTGTCCACAAACATATCACACATACATAAATAAATTTTCAAAATAAATGAATTTGGGTTCTATATTTTAACTCCATAATTGATGAGGGAAACATGAGCTTCAAGGACAAATAATTCCCTTAAAAATGTCTCTGATAAATGATGAAAAAAGGAACAACTCTAAGTAGATAAAAGAAGAAGAGGCAAAGTTTCAGGAAAATATAAGGCCTTGTCTAGAGTGCAAACTTACCATATGCGGCTTTGTACTCTCCAAAATGCCATCCTACTCTACTTGGGCTCCTTCGTGAACTTCAAGCAATGTATCAACATATTCACAGTGCTGCAAGCAATCTAATTACCAGGAAGGTAAGCTATTTGACAATAAGCAATAAGCAATGAATGCCAGTAGCATTACTGAGGTGGGGGGGAGGGGAGGAAGTGAGTGACTGGGGCAGCAGCTCTGGGTGCCTCCTTTTGGGTACAAAAGCAGCTACCCCTACCGGTGGGATCT
>NW_005842082.1:2444234-2452536 GCF_000455745.1 Alligator sinensis | reverse complement strand
ACCCCCCCCCCCCCCCCCCCCCCCCCCCCCCAAAAAAACCACCTAGCAAACCAAACCAAAGCATTAATTTTTCTCAAAACTTGGCCCTGAAGAGAATGTATTATATATGATTGTATGGAGCTACACTGCCAACCTCTTTCTTTTCTTCTCAGGTGTTTGGAGAGTGAAGAGAAATAGTACAACAAGAATGTTACTTTGAAGCAGAATGGAAAATTTGTTTGCTATGTTGTTTTAGTTTATGTGTTACCTAAATAAGTAGGCTTTCTTTATTATGATTATTATTTTTGCTTTTTTATTATTCTGTAACTTAGATTGGGGATATAAAACCCTCTCTATACATCTCTTATGCATAACTGTTTTGTTTGTAATTTTACATGGATTGAAAAGAAATCAACCCTCCATGTTTCTAAGCATGTTTACTTAATTTTCACATGAAACAGTGGTAATTTTAGAAGTAGGCATTGGTGTCTTGCTGCTTATAGTCTAATGGCCACTATTTAAAAAATGTGTCCTTTCTTAATTATGTAGATATATATAGATATATATAGATATATATTACTTTCAGTCAAAAATAGTTCTTTTGATTAATTTTAGGCAAACAATGACATTTTTCATGTGACAGTACAGCTAAGGTAAGACAAATAAGGCATTTATCTCAAAAAGATGTCACATTTGTCCCAGCAGAAAATGCAGTCACTAGATGTCCATGTCCATTGGAATAAGAAGTACTAAGAACGTGTCCCAGGTGTCATTAACCCACTATATTTTGAGGTGTTTGTCGAACATCATGCATGTTTTGTTCGAGTTTGTTTTACTGATGTGGCATGTGTAGTCTCTGCATATGGGTAGGATCAAGCTGTATTTAGCCTTATCATTATTATGTCTGCATGAAGTGTGGCATTTGATATAAATGCAATTTTGATGTATCTTTATGTTTTAGCTAAGACTGTTTAATAGGGCAATTAGAGGTAATCACTGGGTGTGTCTATATGTGCATTAATGCACCTTTTCTCATGCACATTAAATTTAGTATCTTCAGGCACTTTTACACATGCTCCGGGGGCCAAGAGCTACTGTAATTAAAGTCCCACAGCATCTCATGTATCAGCATCTCCATACTTAAAAATGGTGGTGGGGGTTCTTGAACTAAAGCTCATTAATTGAGCTTTAGCTCAAGTGCCCCCTGCCACCATTTTTAAGCATGGGGATACCGATACACAAGATGCAGGAGGGTGCTGGTGCATGGTAATTACCATGCTCTAGCAAACTCAGTTAATTGAATCTGTAATTATAGCACTTTGGAGCAGCCTCTCTGCTCATGTACAGGTACTCTCCAATGTGACGTACTAAATTAATGTGGACAGAAAGGAAGGTGTTTAGGGTGGACAGAATTTTTAGCTTTGGTAAGTGTGTGCATGGAGAGACTGATAATATTTGACGGTTGACTGGTTCCTTCAGCTTCATCAGGTATGACGTTGGAATGTTGTATGGTATTGGTGTTGTTTCTCTGATTTCATAGATTTCCTAGACATTAGGGCTGGAAGGGACCTTGTGAGATCATTGGGCCCAGCCCCCTGCCTAGAAGGGGTTTAGTGGCTGGGAAAGTTGGAGGAACTATAATTATCCTTAACCATGAAGACTACATAAAAGAAGCTAACAGACAATTCTCTGACACCACCTACTATGAAAAACTAGAGGAAGATCCAATTCCCATTTTCATCATAAAACTCAAAGCCACCATCACATCATTACCATCGGAACCAACAGAAAAACTACAAAACTTGATCCCTCCACTACCCAGTCCAGGGCCTTTTTACATGCTCCCTAAAATCCACAACAAAGAAACCCAGGCAGACCTATAATATCCAACCACTGAACCCTAACTGAGAAGATATCAGGTTTCATCGAATCCATCCTGAAACCTCTTGTCACCCAAAGACTGAATTTTGTCCAAGACACAACAGATTTTCTATGAAAACTTAAAAACATAGATCACCTTCCCAGAAATACCCTCCTAGCCACCATGGATGTTACCAGCTTATATACCAACATCCCATAGCAGGATGACATCCAAGCCTGCCTTACATATCTACAAGAGCAAGATTACAACTCAGAGTACAGACCTAAAGATATTACTGAACTTATACACTTCATCCTTAGACACAACAACTTCAGTTTCAATAACCAACACTTCCTCCAGAACATGGGCACAGTTATGGGAACCAAAATGGCCCCACATATGCCAACTTTTTCATGGCCCACCTGGAAGAAGAATTCCTCAAGAACTGCACCATCAAACCTGTGATACACCTAAGATATATAGATGACATTGTCATCATTTAGACTGAAAACCTTCAGTCTCCAATTGATTTCCATCACAAATTCAATAACCATCACCCCTCCATCAGACTCTCTCTTGAATACTCCAGCAACAACATTTCCTTTTTAGATACTATGATCACTATCCAGAATGGTAAAACAAACCACCATATGCAAGAAACCCATGGACCAACATACATATCTACACAGAACCAGCAATCATCCTAAACACATCAAGGAAGCTGTAATATACAGCCAAGACCTCAGATACTACCACATTTGCATTGAGGAGAATACCCGCGACCATCACCTCACTAATCTCAAAAGGGTTTTCACACAACAAGGACAGTCCTCCAGAGAGATAGATCATACTTTTGAAAGAGCCACCTGGATACCACGTGAAGAAATGCTGTAGTGCAAAAAGAAAATCCTCATGAATCGCACATGATTAGTTATGACAGACCATCCTTCCCTAGAAACTACATGAAAAATCCTCAAACAATTGCAACGTATACTAAAAGAAGATCACATTTTTAAAGAGATCTTTCCAGAACCACCCATTCCAGCCTCAAAACCAGCACTGAACCTTGCCAACCTCATCACCAGAAGCAGACTTCCTATGGCCCAAAGCACACCAAATGGATCCATTCCAGACCATGTTGTGACAAAAAATTAAAACCTGCAAACACATCTCCACCACTCCCACAATAACTACACTCCACAACACAACCATCACCATTTCTGGATCTTACACCTGCACCTCCAGAAATGTAATATATCTCATCCACGGAACTAAATGCCCTGATGGAAAATACATTGGAAAAACCAAACAACTGCGTACCAGAAAGAACGCACACTGAAAATCTATCAAAGACAAATATACCCAATTAGCTGCAGGTACACACTTCTCACAAGAAAACCACTCTCTCTACAATCTCTCAGTTTTAATCCTAAAAGTGAATTTACATAACACTTTTCATAGGTGAGCCTATGAACTTCACTTCATAAATCTACTGGATACAAAAAATCATGGATTAAGTATAGACATTGTATTGATGGCATATTATAATCTGCCTAACATCTGATAAACCCAGGTAGTCTGTCTATATTTTACCAGCTACCGTCTTCTAACATTCACCCTTACACCCCACCTGTTTCACATCTATTCTCTTCCACCCTTCTGATCCTCACTACCACACATTTGCATTTTCACAGACCTGCATTTTGCATTTTGGCTTCTGTTCTACCCAGGAGAGCACACAATTCACCAGCAGACTCTCTATATGCCTGAAAGAGGGTGCTTACGCACAAAAGCTTGCAAAGAACATTTTTTCCAACTATTTAGTTGGTCTAATAAAAGATATCACATCTACCCAAAGAACCTTTTCTGCCTATGTCCTTAGACCAACACAGCTACAACCAACAACCCTTTCTGACAATAAAACACACAGAAAAAGAAAGTCTTCCCTCACCTAGATCCCTCACCTGCTAAACTGCAAGACCAGAATGCCTAGGGATTTGCTGGTTCTCTTGTGTTGTGTAGTTGTCCACAAACATATCACACATACATAAATAAATTTTCAAAATAAATGAATTTGGGTTCTATATTTTAACTCCATAATTGATGAGGGAAACATGAGCTTCAAGGACAAATAATTCCCTTAAAAATGTCTCTGATAAATGATGAAAAAAGGAACAACTCTAAGTAGATAAAAGAAGAAGAGGCAAAGTTTCAGGAAAATATAAGGCCTTGTCTAGAGTGCAAACTTACCATATGCGGCTTTGTACTCTCCAAAATGCCATCCTACTCTACTTGGGCTCCTTCGTGAACTTCAAGCAATGTATCAACATATTCACAGTGCTGCAAGCAATCTAATTACCAGGAAGGTAAGCTATTTGACAATAAGCAATAAGCAATGAATGCCAGTAGCATTACTGAGGTGGGGGGGAGGGGAGGAAGTGAGTGACTGGGGCAGCAGCTCTGGGTGCCTCCTTTTGGGTACAAAAGCAGCTACCACTACTGGTGGCATCTGTAGAGCCATGGGTGACTGGTGCCGCCTTAGTCAGGGGGGGGCACGTGCCCCCGCCCCCCGCCCCGCGACCAGTCTCACTGCCCGGGGGGCATTCTCCCCGTGGCAGATCTTGATGCCCAGGTGGGGGGGGCGGGGGGAGAGGGGTTCCCCTGTGGTAGATCTCGCTGCCTGGAGGGAGTTACCCTGGGGATGATCGCTGTGGCTGATCACTGCAGCTGCTTCCAGGAATGGTTGCAGCTGCTTCTGGGAGCGGCTGCAGTGATTAGCTGGTGCTTGCAGGGGGGGCATTGGTACTCCTGCCTTTCTCCCCTGCTAAGTACAACTGATTGGGGGTGCACTGACGCTCTCAGGGGGTGCATGTGAACCCCTGTGCACCCCCTACACATCGCCACTGTGTAGAGCTGGTAGCCATACCACTAGCACCAGCAATAGAGCAACCAGTGCTGCCCCATATTCTGCAGCTTCCCAGGAAGCTGCCCTGTTACACCTCTAAATGTTTCACAGAGGTGCAGAGTTCAGGAGGTAGCTGGTGAAGAGCAGCTCAGAGGGCACAGTAAGACTGTCATCTAGATACAGTCTTAGGCTACATATAGATATTCAAGAAACCCAAGATGGAGTCAATCTAAGTAATGACATTTTCTGTAAGCAGCCTAGTTTACATTAGAGTAGTGAACAGAACATATGTTCACCTTTTGGTTAGGGGTGTGTGCGCACTTTTTAGACCAGGTTCTGTCATTATTAAAGCACTCTATGTATGACAACTTCTGTTCTGCTATGGGTATAGACTGGTTTCTTGTTTTTTATACCTGTAAAAATACAATGTCTGTACCTGGCCTAAATGACTCAGCAGTTCAATAGGATTAGATCTTGAATCAGTTAAATACTTTTGAAAATGTTGTGTAAAGGGATCATCCTACTCCTCTTGTAGTAAGTGCAAAACTTCCATTGATCTAAGAGAGAGAAGGATGGCACTTGAGGATTTGTTTACACACATGTTTTGAATTCATTAAATATACCAGTTTAGATACCACTTTGAATGGCAAAGTCCTTAAGTGTTCATACAATAGTGTCAAAATAAAGGTTCACATAGATATTAATACTGTATCTTTAAAACTTGTGACCCCTCAATATTCATCCTAGTCTGTTTAATTTCTGGCAAATCAGGGTATTTCATAGTATATTTGTTCTGCTTCACAAAATGAGGATAGTAAACAATTTCAAGTTTCCAACGTAGACTGCTTGGAGTAATTCTACTGAGAAAATAATTCAAAGGACAGAACGATATCTGACAATCTGTGTATTAAGATCTATGCTGCCAACCTCAAATACCAAATCACTTATCTTGTGTGCTGATTTCTATTGCCTGCATGACTATTTGGACCATTAAGAAGTTCAGGGTGTAACTGCACAAGGTGCTTAACTGTGCAATAGTTTAGTCTGATTAGAAGTAAGCATGTACTGCCCCACAGTCTCAGAGCTGGCACTGGGAGAAAAGGATCTCCTAGCGCTGACCCCATGACCACAGAGCTGGTGTTGCAAGATAAGATTCTCCCAGCTCCCCCACCCCTCGATCTCAATGGCAGAGTGGGAGCTGGGAGATAAGAATCTCCCAGCCCCTGGTCCCTGATCATCTCCCTGCTTCTGGGACAAGGAGACATAGTGCCCACCTGGGCTCTGGTGATGGAGCTCTGCTGCATGTGGGGATGGGGTGGGGAACTGTCCTGTTCAGGGGCAGGTCCCAGCTCCATGCCCTGATTAGGTGATTGAGAAATGGGGCTTAGAAAGAGCAGGGCTAGTGTAAGTCCCACCTCCTGCCCCATTCTGCCCCACTGATGCATCAGGGCAGGGGGCTGGGACTTGCCCCTCCCCTGCAGCTCTTTCCAAGTCCTCTGCCCCTGATTGGGGAGCCAGGGCCAGGATCTCCCTGCTGCTGAGCAAGTGGGACATTGCCCCCACCCTGGCAGCAGGCAGCCCCTGGGGGTAGGGATGTCCCAGCCCCAGACAGGAGAGAGTTGTCTCCTGGTCCAGTGCTCCCTGCCAGCCCCGGCCTACTACCCAGGGGGAGCCTAAAGCTCTCCCTGGAGGCAGCAGGGGCCCGTTACAGGGACCCAGGAAGCGGGAGTAGTTTCCTGCCATTAGCAGCAAATTTGCTCCCACTTCCCTGCACGTGTAGATGCCTGCTAAGGAGCAGTTATTTTTGAGTAGTTTACTCATGAGTAAACTGATCCCTGATCAAATGCATGTGTAGACATGCCCTAAGAGTACCAGTGCAGTCATTTACTTCTTTTTGTTCATGTAAACTATTAATTTTAATTAATCCAATTTATGAGAAAAAGAAAGAACATTTTTTGATCCATATTTGGAAAATGACTAGTCAAGTAGGCCATGTTAAGTGCTATGTGATTTGAATAACTATTTGCTGGGGGAAAATAGTGGTAACAAGTGTGTGAGAAGTGTTGCCCATGAGTAGACTCATTTTGCCAGCAATTAGCTGCATAAATGGGCTAAAGACTGAAATTCCTTTGTAGAGATGGACAGTCTTCCTGCAGGAAAATGCTATTCTTAGCTACTGGAGTCTGCATAGATCCACCTAGCTTTGCCTCAGGCATATTGTTTAAATGTGTTACCCACTCAAAAAAAAATTTAGCTTTACTTAACAGTCTTGTTCTCAACTTGTTACTAGTCTCTAATAATCTTTTTGATATTTTTGCGTTTAATAAACTGTTGTTCATTCTTACCCCCTTCTCCCCCCGCCACTTCAGTGTTTCTTAAATACTGCTTATTTTTTGCAATATTGTAATGTACTTTATATTATTTTGTTCACAAATTATTTAAAACTAGCTGAAACCTGCAAAACATTTGTGATTCATTTTTTTATTGCAAAAGTATTTATTTAAATACAGGATTTTTAGTTATCAGTTAGTTTTGACCTAATACTGTAACAGAATCAAAACTTCACACCTTCAACAAGCACCATCCCTACCACCCTCCTATCACATTCCCAGTGTAGCCAGCCCATTCCTAGATGGTGGGAAGGCAGCAGGGACAGTGCACGGGGCACTGGAAGCCCACCAAGCCTGAGCTTCCCCAAGCATGGCTGGGCTTCCAGTGCCCCATGCACCCTTAGATCCAGCGGGTGCTGCCTATGACCTGGGGCTGCACCTGTGCAGTTAGCAACCTGCCTGGGCAGCCCTGGATGGCATTGTTACTGTGGAGGGAAGTACTGAACCCCTTGCAGCTCAGGGGCTGCATAATATGGCAGCAGCTCTTGTGGGCAGGTTCTGCCAAGGAAAAAAAAAGTGACGAGGAGACTAATCTTATTTTTTCTCCCCCCTGGAGCCTGCCTGCATCTTCCACAGCTGGAGAACAAGCTACCAGTGGGCCATGAGCTGCAGGGGATGCCAGTGCTTCCCACCTCAGGCAATACCCAGCCACTGGCACCCCACCAGGGCAGTCCCAGAGGGCATTGCCACCATGGAGGGAAGCACTGTCTCCCCCTCCCCCTCTGCCCTCAACTCAGGGCCCTCTAGCAGTTTGCCCCTTGGCTGCAGGAGAGGAGGGCAGGCTCTGGGGACGGTGGGGGGAGGATTGGGCCCCTCACTGCTTTCTTTTTTTCTTTTGGTGGAGCCTCCCATCTGTCTATCTGGAAAACTCTGATTGGTTGTTTCAGTAAGCATTGTGATTTGCTTCTGAGACAACCGATCAGATTGCTCCAGGCAGACAGAATAAGCCTATTATTATTATAGATGTGAATTCAATACACCTTAGAATTGACTGAAGATATAAAATATTTCCTTTGATAAATTTGCAGCTGAACATATTCTATTTAACACGTGGAAGCTCTTTGGAGATAATGACCTTCTTAGAGACTAGTGTCTCTCTCTCAGCACCAAATGCCTTTCTCCATTCCCATTGCCTTTCTATATCATGTGATAGTTTCCTTCCATATT
>NW_005842082.1:2415986-2444224 GCF_000455745.1 Alligator sinensis | reverse complement strand
TTTTTTTTTTATTTTTATTTTCCACCCACAAGCTCCTAATTTTCACTTTAATCCAGGAACTTCTACCTCAGGGTCTGAATAGTGCACTTATCTCTGATTCCAGTTGCAGACCCAAAGCTACCTATTGATGTATTTACTAACTTAAAATTATAATAGAATACTTTAGGACTCAAAAGCAATATTCTGAGAAATCTTTTTCCCCATCTTATATGATTATGAAAGTACAGGACCATAACTTTAGAAAAACAAACAGAGCAGGTAGAAGGTATTGACAATTATATAGTTTTAATGATTAACCTCAAATAATTTATGAATTTTTCAGTATCAGATCTAAACACAAAGCAAATCAGGAATAGGAATTTTATTTATTAGGAATCAAATACTCTTAAAAGTAAAATGACAAAGTAAAAGGAAATGCTTGAAAAATATGTTATGAAGGTGCCTTATATGCTCCATATGTTAAAAACGTGTTGAGATTTGCACTTAAGCAGGATTAAAACCCCCCTGCTTCACACTTACATGTTTGTATTTAGCTTTCATATTTAACTCTACTTCTTCATGGATCATTTAATTTTCCATAACACTTTCATGGTCCAAGATTTAATAACTTTGCCAGAAGAAACATTGAAAAACAAGCCCCTCTAGAAATTTTCTCCTGAGAACTGTTGGGTTTTGGTACTCTGAAAGCTAAATATCTGCTGTCCCTGCAAAATTCAAAACTCCTTCCCATTCACGGGCATACAGGAACCTGTGGAGATGACAATGAAATGGCCAGATTTACCAGTTTTGCCCATCACTTTGGGAGGTGCTTATTTATTAGAGGTACATTTCTGGGGTCTCTGTAATTCTATCAATGTGCTGCTTGTGTTATTTGTGTTTCTATATGGAGCTGTATCTCTCCCTTCTGCAAGTCCTCACCCCCAATGAAGCTATCTTTCAGGACTCAGGTTCAATGGGGCTGGGTTCCTTCAACCATTGAATCAGTCAAACACATGTACGCACATACAGACACAGATTAGCACGGAGCGCCTGAGCGAGGCTGGGTTATTCAGCATTAACGGGCTACACCCTCATATGCCTTGAACTCAGTTCATCAGGGCAACAATAAAATGCAGCCAGACACAAGCACATGGGTTAACAGAGCACAGCTGAGTCAGGCAGGATTATTCAGCGTTGACAGGCTAACACCAGCATGTGCCTTTAACTCAGTTCATTCCTTATTTCATCAGGACAATAATAAATGCAGTTAGACACACACGATACCAGAGTACGTCTGAGCAGGCTGGGGCAGATCAGCACTTTGAGCCTCATGTGCCTCAAGACTCAGCACATCCCAATCTCTCGTCACAATGGTCCTAATGGTAACTCCCTTGATGAGCAGACCCCACCGTAGTTTTGGTCATTAGAGGGATCTTTGGCTTAGGTAAAAGAAGTATTGCTGCAGAGAAAATGGGCAGTCAAGGGGAAGGAAAAGTAAATGAGGTTCAGAGAGAGAGTATAGCAACCAGCTTGATCATAAAAGTTACTTATTGTCAGGTATATGAATTTATGATGATACCAGTTGTAAAAGCCATACAAGAGAGACAAATAAAACAGTTACAATATTACGTAGTTTAAATTAGGTATTTGGGGAAGTCTAGTTCAAGTTTGATTAGCAAAAGTCAGGTTTAGAAAGCTGTCTGGAGTAAGAGAATAAAAGTCAAGTTCTTGAATTGAGAGAGAGAGAGAGAGAGAGAGTGTTGGGGTCTCACCACTCAGCGAAACTCGAACCAGTCAAGGTTCCCAGGTGTTTGTTGGAGCTTGCAGACAGGCAGAGCCTTCAGCATGATTAATGGAGGGATTCCAGGCAGAAAAGGAGTGGAACTGGTGCAGCTTTTGGATCCAAGCACCAGGACAGAAACTTGAGCTTGGGTAGAGGTCTTTGCAGAGAACTAACCCATGGCTCCAGGGAGAACACTAGGTTTGTTTAGGGGTAAACAATGGCTTATATGCTGGATAATAGTAACCGATCACTCTTGGCTATGGGTGGCATTACTTTGAGGGAGCTCACAATACAGACAGACAGATTCAGTGCTTTGGGTACCAATAAAGAAGCCATTACTAGAATTGGTTGAATAAATGCTGAGCTGGGTGTGTGTAGACATGGACTGATCAGCATTTGGAGCAGGGATCCCCCATCATGCAGTGCTCCCCTGCTTCTCTGGTGCCCGAATTCAGTGCAGTCCTTGCCTTGGAATCTCTGTTCTCCATCCTGAATGCTAATGAAGGTGCTTTCCTGTCCCATCTCTCATGTAAATGAGACCTGGGGAGTTGCTTCACTCATATAACCCTTGTTGGGAGGGCTTTAGATGCATCTCCCAATGCATCTTCATTGTCTTCTGTAAGTCCTACCTCTAATCAGTTCTTGTTCAGGCCGAGGTGGGGAGGGGGTGACTCCTTTGTGAGTCAGACAGGCTGCGTACTGTCAGGGTTCCCCAAGAACACAGAGCTGAGAGGTAACAGGGGCTGGACTCGATGATCTTCCGAGGTCCCTTCCAGCTCTAATGTCTATGAAATCTATGAAACAGTAGCATGCTATCACTGATCCTTTTTTGCCAACTTCTTGTTGAGACCTGTATGAAGGAGGACCTTGCTGCAGTAATGGAAAGAAATATCACTTGTGCATGATTCTGGAAAAAAAATCCAGTTTATGAGAAGAACACGAGAAGAAAAAGGACAGGCTCACACACATGATTATTTGCATAACAAACTTAAGAGAGGATCACTTGTTAACTTTTGTTAAATGATCAGAGAAATAGGTATCCTGTGATTCTATTCTAGGTATTTTATTATTCCTAATATTGCACACAGAAAGAGAGTAACAGAATTCTCAGGTCCTACCATCTGTTTTCTGAAGCTACAGCTCTAACTCCTTAGTTCAACTTTCCATAAGCACACCTAACTGCCTGAAAGGGATAAAGGAACAGGGGTTTGTGTGTATAAGCAAGGCTTTTGAGGGAACAGGAAGGTAAGTATTGATGTGGTGGTACATATGAGCACAGCTGCAATGGGAAAAAAGGAGATGCAGTGCTTTTTAAGAAGAAAGGCTAAGCAGCAGGTCGTTAAGACACTAGAATGGGCAGGTAACAGGAGAAGCAGGTATATGCCTAATGGGGAAACAAAAGATGTCTGTGGGCCATGGGGCTGTAGGAGGTATTGGGAACGATGGCTGTGAAAGTTTGCACAGTGCCTCTTGCACAAAAATGCAAGATAGCGACTGAGGCAAAACTGGGTTGTGGTGACAAGTCTTCCACAAAGAAAATCAAACTCCGCTAATGGCTGCAACCCATTAGGCATAAAGAAAGTAGAACTTGTGGCACCCAATACCAGACCCATGCCATAAAGTGATAACAGTTATAGTGAAGGCAGGGGCAAAAGTGGATGAGTATAGTGAAAGTGCTGTTGAGAAGAAAAACAATTGCTCTGCTAGTGGTTGCAGTCACCCACTAGACATTGAATTAGATAGGCCTCAACCCTTTACCACACCTAACCCTAAAAATAAGACTGATGGTTCCTCTAAAAGGAAAATTGTTGGCAGAGACCTGACACATTCATCACATGTATATCCAAGCTAATAGAACAAGAGAGAAAGGCTCAGCTAGTGTAACTAGAGTAGGCAAGGGAACTACATATACATTTCAATTGAACTAGCAACTAAAGAAAACAAAAGACTAAATATACATTTCAAGCAAAACCAGAATACAGGGAAAATGTCCTGTACATGACAAATGCATGCCTTGCTAAACACATCCTCATATTCCTCAAAAGAGACACCCACTGTCTAAGGTATTACAAATATCTTGATCATTCAATATCTGTCTGGAGTTTTGTAAATAGACCATCACTGGTACAGCCTATTCCAAATTTCCCTCCTTGTTAAACAAATAACCAGGAAAGGGTCTCATAACCAATGCTTCTAGTTATCCTGTTAAGCCGCTCAAGACCCATCACATTTGAGAGAAAGTTGTAGCATTCGTAGAGCTTTAGGAGTTCATTCATATCATCCAACCTTTGAGAACTACCTTTTTAGATTTGACAAAAGATTTCACAGTCATAGGTGAAATCCGAATAAATTAGTAATACATGATCTCCATTCAGGTGAATAAATGTATTTTTTTATATGTGCTGAGAGGTGTATTAATGCACAAGGATAAAGTCTGTACTTACTTATACTTACACAGAATAAAATATAATTGTATACTTGGAGCCTGAAGGATTTAGGTACAGATTTATCTGCATAATGTACTCAGTATATAAAACTGAGTGCCAAACCAATGATACAAATTCATTCCTTAGTCTTTCACCATAGATGTACACTCCGTCCTCTGAAAATCTGTTACCTTTCAGGTTGTGGGTGAAAGTGGATTCAATACTCGGTTCTGAAAAGTGCCCAGTTTTTTTTTAACTCTGTGAAAGTATCTGTGTATTCACAGAGCAGACACAAAGGCTAAGTACAGACAATCAAAAAGCTCAAGGCTGAAGTGGTTCAATCTTCACAAGTTAGTTTAAACTGCTTGAATTGTACCAATAAGCAACTGAACACACATTAACTTCTGATTTCAGAAATGCAACCACATGCCTGCACCGGCTCAGTCCAAAGCCTGGGGGGCACTATAGCATGCCTTCCTGTTTGGCAGAGGCAGACAACTTGGGCCAATTCTAGTCCACCCACACTTCAAGGTGGGGTTTGCAAGGAGAGGTGCAAAAAATCCTGGGATGCTGGGGGACTGCATTAACTTGAATCTGGAGGAGATCTTGGACAGAAGTTCAATAAACTGAGTTAATCTAAAACAGTTAAGTCTGATACTACATCCATCCAAGTTTATTTTCAACCAGTTTTGGCCACTTTGAAAGTGGTTTATGTGCACTGAGCTTTTGTTGTTATGTATTTGAACTGGTTTCTGATCACTTACGCTGGTTTGTATGTAATTTCTGTCCCTAGGCAAGATGACCAGTGGTAATGATGGCACAGACCTTAACTCATAAAATCCACAATGTACTTGACCTGGATGCACCATCCAGTGGAGGCAGTATCCAGCCTTGTCTCTGTGGCCTATCTTTAGCTGCTCTGTGATGAGTTCTAAGAAGGATGCCCATTGCCATGGCACTTTTTTGGACATGAAAGGGCCAAGCCACTGAAGTCAATGGAAAGATTGGAAAGACTGAGACCCCTAAATCACAGGGCAACTTCCAAAACATTTCTGCTTTTATAATACAGACATATTTTAAAATTAAATAGTTACAAGCTGAGCTTAATCCTCTAAAAAAATGATTGGCAGAGGAGAACAATGTGGGCCTGCCAACTATTTAAAAAAAGAGCATTGACTAACACAGTGTAGATTTTTTTTTTCTGGGTGTTCCTATTAACTAACATGCTTATTCATTTATTATTTTGGCAGCTGCTAATAGATTTGTTTTACCACCCAGGCTTTACAGGCTGAAAATGTGATGCTTATTCTGTCTGCTTACTTTTTGTATATTCTGAAAAAAGACTAAACTCACAAAACGATGTAATTGCATGTATTTTTTCCCCCTTTCATTCTCCTGATTCCTACACAAAGCAAGCATGGTCCAAGGAAGCACTCAACAGGCTGCAGTTTATTTACTTCCTTTCATACAGTGAAACAAAATTGCCTCACTATGTGCCCAAAATCTACCTTTTGATTTATTTTACCCTCTCAGATATGTATGTTACATATAGAAAAAAAATATCCCCCTACTAAATGAAGAGGTTTATAATTGAGCAAACTATCATTAATGATTTATTAAATACCTAGGAAACGGAGGGACTTTACTGACAGCTGATAACAGCCGATGAAATTTTAGGTGCCAACATCTGTATTCATCTTAGGTCCTTCATTCCCAACACAACTGTGAGAATTTAGAAAATGTATTTATATAGGCATTTGTATTATGGAATAAAGCAAACCTTTAAACCAAATGTGATGCATCATGTTGACATAACAAATGTGGACATTAATTAAAGAGCAGCAGAATCCAGCAGAGAAGTTTGCCCTCCATCTGCTTGACCTGAGGTAATAACAATGTTGCTTTAACCAGAACTGACAGATTTTCTTCTGTTTGTCTTGAATCACTAACGTTGCCACCCTAGGTATGAATAACCATAAGCATATGTGTGACATCACATACAACAGGCAAGAAACAATTAACTATTCTTTTATTTTTCTTTACTCCATTTTGTAATTTTTTTCTCCTGTCATAGGTTATGTGGGATCTCGTGTTATAACATTTGCAGGGAGGGGAGGGTTTCAGATTTAAAGTAGTCTCCCTGTATAGCCCTCATAAAGCTGAGGGTTTTGGACTGGGTCCATACCAAACATACCTGCTTGTGTGCCATTGGTCAGATTCAAGAAATGTTACATGGCTTATAAACAATACTTCCTTGCTCCTACAAAGACCCCATAGATCCAAGGGACTGTTCACTGAATCTGTTATCATCCTCCTCTGGATTATCTGCTGAATAGGGAGCAATATTTTTACTGAAATAATAGGAGATCCATTTGTGTGAGATACTGAAGGGAGTCATCCAGACTTGGATCATAAATAGTACATGAAATCAGATGTTAAGTTTTTAATACCTTTCAGAATCTGGGCCTGTTCCTACCTCTCTGAAGGCGATGATAAAACTCTATGTGCAAATGAAAAATATGCTGCAGAACCCAAGATGAATCTGTGCAAAAACAACTAGGAAATCTATCAAATGGAATGAGAATACTATCATCTAATAAAATATATATATGATCAAGCATTTCACTCTTGTAGTTTAAGTATAAGGAAACACAAGAGTCCAACTTTGCTGGTTAAATGGAAATGAGAAACAAGCAAGGTGGGAATGCAGTCCAATCCTTTTGCTATTACTATTACTGGATTGTAAAACAAAACTGAATTACAGCTACAATATTTCCTGTAGCATGA
This sequence comes from Alligator sinensis, assembly GCF_000455745.1. NCBI lineage: Eukaryota > Metazoa > Chordata > Crocodylia > Alligatoridae > Alligator > Alligator sinensis. The sequence goes on along the minus strand of NW_005842082.1, from coordinate 2,437,249 downwards.
GCATTATGCAAAGTTTGCTTATAATATAGACCACTGATTCTCAACCAGGGTGCCACAACACCCTGGGGGCCTGCAGATCCTTTCAAGAGTGTCAGAGCATCTTGAGATCCTTTCAAGAGTACCACACAATGGTAACACTGTTTAGTGTGCAAACATAATTTACAAGATAAATACAGAGATTTCAAGCAGGACTTCATAGGGTTAAAAAGCATTCTTGCTTGTCTTTGTGAGTTCTTTGCAACAGGGGGATAGGTCTGTTATTTCTCTGTGGTCAAAAAATGATTAAAAAGTAAGAGCTGACATTTTCTGGGGGGTATCTTGAGCTGAATGAAAGGTGTTTTAAGTCTGTAAAGCTTGATAACTACTGCCATAGACTTTTGTGAAGTCTAATAAATAGCAAATAGGCAGCGTCCTCCAGATTCTGAAATGGAACTATTTAGACACTTTAGACTCATGCACAATTTTTTTAGATAATCAGAGAAATGGTTTTCTCCTCTCTGTCTTTATGGACCAAACATCAAATGAGTTCCACTCAAAATGAGCACCCAGGAGGGTCTTTGCTTTGCCATAATACAAGATGCAAAGCCTTGCTGATAAGACAATTAATTCTTGGGGTAGGTTTGGCAGGGGAGGGAGAGGAAATGCACAACTATTTGCTCCCCCCCCCACCTCATGGAATTGTTGCTTTACTTAACATTCCTTCTAATTACCCAAGCTGCCTTTGTTGGCCCACATGACAAGAGAGCAGGCTCACAGTTCACAATCATAAATCCAAAGATTACAAACATGGAGCAAAATTCATGAGAAAGGCTTGAACTCAGGGCACCCTTCTATGAAACAGATGGACAAGACTTTTTAAAAGATTTGTTTTTAAACATCCTTCTTCTTTTGTCCCCATTCCCAACCACTAAAGCCAACAATTTAAAAAACACCCATTAATGTCAGGGAAACTGAGCGCTAGTAGCTTTCCCCAGAAGCACGTTACCAAAAGACAAGAATGTAAATATCATCGTCTAGTGGGCAACGACTACAATGAAAGATAATTCAGTTAGGTACCTCTGTAGAGAGCTCTCAAGCCCACTAGTGAATACAAGGATTGAGCTATAAATAAGCATAGCACACATTCAGCTTTGCTATATTTTAATACTGACTGTACTATTGGGTACACTGAAGTCAAAATCTTTCTTTTAATGTTAACCCAATAAGTTAATTTCTGCTTCATTTTTGATTCAGGAGTTCCTCCTGTTGGCTTTAAATGCTTTGTATTGAATATTTTGCTATTCTCTTTCTCAGTAATTTGCTTCATCCCCTGCCCCGCCGCTCCCCATCTCCCCCACAGACTTTATTTTTCTTTTTTGAAGGGCATTTCAGGGGGAGGGGGCAAAGGACACAATGAAAAGTAGACCCTTTTTTAAATGCTTCCTTTAACATACAAATGTTGCCACTGAGTGTCCTTAACTCTTCCTGAGAACTTGTTCAGCTTCCAAATCTCTTCTTCTGCAGTATAAATTATTAAATCTTCAGAGACCTTCTTGGAAGCCAAAGAGAAATAGTATCCCACGTCTGCATGTTTTGCTACAACATTACATAGGAAATTAAAACATTCTTTTTGTAGCTGGAATTGGCTGAGGAACAGACAGCATTTTTCTTGGTCTCGAACTCTGATGTCAATAAGAGTTAAAATATTCTCTCCCTCTCCCAGATCGCTGCTGCTTCTGCCTGTCTCCTTATAAAGATTATGCTTATGCTTAGTAAATGAAGAAAGGAATTAGTGATGCTCCTCTCATTTCCTGTCTTCCCACAGATGGTGATAAATTCAAATTCAGACTCCATTAAACCTGAGTAGAGAAACCCAGCAGGTGGTTACACTAATGGAAAATCCTGGCTTTGGAATAATGGGAATTACAACCGACAGCTCTTCTACACCACAAAAAAGATGATGTATTCCTATTGACAGTGTTGCATTTGAGTCCAGAAGGCGGATCTGATAGTTCAGGCCTGGCACAAGGGGAACTAAAAGCCCCATGGGTATTTTTCCTGGCCACACCACTGTAATTTTTGTCATATGAACCTTCTATTGCAATTCATTGTAAAAATCTCAATATAAGTTAGAGAGAAAAAAAAACAAACCTTCTTCATTTGGCCTACAGGCATACATTTGTTCTTTTTTTTCTTGGTTTAAAGGACAAATAAAGGTTGACACACAACAGTATTTTCAGCCACTTCTGTATTTTTAATGCTGACATTCCTGGCCCAAGTGCTTTTAGTGTTTCCAGACAAGCCCATCTGAGAGAGTTTGTGTTAAAAAGATGCATGGATTGCCCTGGAGGCTTGATGTTCTACTATAATTTTTGCAGGAATACTGTATTTGTGGATTTTTTTTCCTTTGGACTTCACCTTCTCTCCCACCCCTTTCACATGTTGGTCCAGTATTTGCAGTAGAGACATTCTATTGAAATTAATTTGGAAAAGCAACTGGGAACTTCAATACTTAGAAACTTAGATTTTATGAGACCCCAAAGCATAGCTCAAATATAGGAAAATGTTATTTGTTTTTACTCTGCTTCTGTCAGCAAAAATTTATGAAAGGTATGCCCCAACAATTGTTCCTATTATGCATTTTTAATTATTTTAGTTAACAGTCCAGGAGAATTGTACAAAATAAATAAATAAAAAGTTTAACCCTTTGCAGTATTCAATATAAGGTTCTTTGTCCAGGGAACAATTAATTTAAAAAGCTCAACATTTAAAATATTGTTCTGAAATATTTTATAAGTAAATTTAAATTACTGAAAAAAAAATCTTTCAGGTATTATCTGACTGTTTACCAAATAATTATATTATACATTTCCTTTCTCTGACTTGAAAAATCTTATAATGTATTATTTAGAATATTTTCAATTCCACCCGTGACATTTATTACTTTATAAAAAATAAAGAATGTGGTCAATCTATAGTAAATTTCTGACAGTGCTGCTGTAACTATTTTTAAGTGAGTAGATTTCTGTTGTATTGCAGGTGATGACCTTTCATTGAAACAGTTATATACATATGTGTATGTGTGTATATTAATATCAATATAAATAATCAGTTTGTGTCAGGACGCAAAACAATTATTTTATATATTGATTTTTTTAAAACCATGTTGCAAGGTTAATTTGCTTCCCTTTCACCTGCTTGCATTAAGAATGGCCTCTCTTGTGGGAGTTAGCATTTCTCTCTCTCTCTCTCTCTTCTGTTTTTGTTTTTCAGTTTCTGCTGTTTTGCTAAGCGCTAGGCGAGTTCTGTCTGGTAAATTAAACACAATTGTATACTCAAGAACAAATGGCAGAACTATTTTCTTTTATGCATCTAAATGACAGTTTTCTAGCCATATTTGGCCCTGGCTTTATGTAATGTTTGTGTAAACCTGTATGCACCGACTGAGCATATTCAGTAGGCATACATAAATTTGACTCCTGGAAACATGACCAGGAGGGAGGGGAGAAGAAAGGCAGTGTTCTTATGTTTTACCCCAGTAGTTGAGTGGTTAGCACACTTTCCCAGAAAGCCAGAGACCTAAATCCTGGGTAACCCAGAGGGTATTTGAACCTCCCTGTACATCTTACATGTCTTAGTCACAGGTTTCTGCTAGTTAGGTTTTTGGGAGTGATTTGCTAGTGCAGAGCCAGAATGGGCACATTTACATAGCTGTGTACATGCCCAGCAATAACATATCCTACTGTGCATGCTCACACACATTTACTTGTCCACACTACAGGGGAAGTAGCTCACACATATTTAATCGCCCACACTATGGGGGAAGTAGAATTACTACATGCACAGAAGTGCCCACCATGGCATGCCTGTGACTGAGGACGTGTCATTCAGATGTGCAAAGAGAAACAGAATTCCACCCAAAATATACTCCCTTTACTCCTTACACAATATGGCCTGCTTTGCTACCAAACTACCTTCATTCCTGACACTTATTCCCCAAATTGGATTATTTCCTACACTAGGATTTTCCTTTAGCTTATTGAACTCCTTATTTTGGTTTTTCTTTGTCTTAAAAGTGACTTCTTCTAGGTAAAAATTTGCTTTGAAACTTGTTTTATTTTCCTGTACTTCATGAATAGATTTTCCATTCCTGAAATGTGCATAATTACTCTTGAACAACACTAATTTGACACAATAACAACACAATAAATAATAATAATCAGCACTGCATAATATTAAAAGAGTCAAAGTTTTATAGAGTTTCAGACCAGGAAGGCCAGATCCTCTGATCAGACTTTCTGCATATCACAGAACGTATTACTTTATATTAAGTCCAAAGACTTAAGGCAGGCTAAAGCATTTCTGTCTTCAGTGACTATACTTTTGTCCACAGGACATGTGAGAGAATGAGGTGCCACCAATGCCCAAGATCTCTGCAACATCAGGGAACTGATTAGATGAGTAATGTCCAAAGGATACTAGCAGGTGAGCAATGACCTGTGCTTCAGAAGAGGTTATAAAACCCTGCCAGTCTAAACTGGTCAAAAATTCTTTCCCCAGCCTAAATGTGCCGATCAGTATCTTTACAAATATGTGAGCAAGATATACCAGCCAAGCATCTGAGAGCATTGTCTATGCTACCACAGCAGTGAGTCTCAGGATGGTAAGCAGAAGCCATGCTTTTCACAGCTCCTGTTCACATATTTCAACTGGAAATTCTCCAGTGAAGATGCTGCAGATGAATTCCTGTGAACAAAAAACTCTGAACCATATTGCACCAGAACTTATTCAGCCCAGTCAGAACAGTCCTGGCTGGCAGAGGATCTGTGGGGTCAGGCTGCCAACCCAGGGTTGCTCTGACCCAGGTCAATGTTCTGCACAGGGGCTGGTTAAAGCACAAGAGCACTTCAGTGCAGGGGTAGCTTGTATTTACACATACTAACTTGCTGCAGAGTTTATTAATTTCCTGCGAACTAGTAGGGCTGCACATGTAGACGTGAGACATTTACTACAGAGCTGATTAGGCAACTCCAAAGTAAATGTCTCCTGTAGACACACCTGCAGAGGATCAAGAGTTGTCCCCAGTGGCTGCTCTCAAACACACCAGACACTAAAGCCTTGTGAATGTGCTGGAATTTATTGCTGCTCATTAATATGTACCATGCATGGATATGTTTCTGGGTTTGGAAAGTGTGAGTTGGTCATAGGCTAGGCCTTCACACTTGAGAAACACTGTTTTTGCAGTGCACAGATGAATCTCTGTATCACAGCTAGATACTTGTCCACCCCATTCCAACTCCCTGGTGCTTCAGACAAAGGTGAAATTGGAGGGGTGCGGGGGAGAAACAGAATACATCAAGTCAATTTTGCAATCAAAAGCAATTTTTCCTGACCCTAGCAAATGATTGGTTGAAGCTCTGAAGCTTGACATTTGATGATAACATTTGCTTTAATGCAAAGATGCAAGTATTATGAGCACACGGAGGCAATTCTGTTCACTCCAAGACTCATGAAAAAGATTAATGAATGTGAAGACTCACAGATTCAAACATTTAAAAGCCAAAAGGGACTTCTAGAACCTGACCTACCTTCTCTTCCCCCCACACCCAAATAGACTTACATTTCTGAAGCATGATTAAAATGGCATCTAATATGATCTCAAAGACTCTAATGCAAGTGCACCATTTCCCCTGGTAAGCTGTTCCAATGTTTAGTTACCCCTTCAGCTGGGAAATGGAGTCTTATTTCAAGGCTGAATTTGTCTGACTTCAGCTGGAACTTGTTATGCCTTTGTTACTAAGGGTGAAAAGGATTCCCATAATATCAGACACCTTTTGCAACACTAATCAAAGATCACCACTTTTGTGAAACAGTCTAAATGAAGATCATGTATTCAGAATGGAATAAAGGCTGAGGAAAAACACACACTGATGTGACTTTTTTTTCTCTGTTTAATAAGAGTAAAAAAGGCCTCAGTTCATTCTAAGTAAGGTATATACAGGGTGCGACTACATGAGACACTTAACTGTGCAGTATCATAATTTACTGTGAAGTAAGCATGTGTGTCTACATGTGCTAACTATGAAGGAAACCTCACTAATCATGAGTAAATTTGCTACCTGCAAATGCAGTTGGCAAATTTATTTTTGATCAGTAACAGTGCACTAGCGCTCATGTATACAACTGACCAGCAGCAAATCTGCTCCCAGTCAGCCATTCACCGGGGGGCGAGAGATTTGTCCGTGCCCTGGGAGCTGCCTATTGCCGTGGCAGGCTCCACCACTGGTGCATGGCTGGGGACTATGGCAGGCTCCACCACTGGTGCATGGCTGGGGGCTCTGACCCCCTGCCCCAGCATCAGGAAGCTCCAAGCCCCCTGCTCCAAGATTGTGATTGGGGAGTGGGAGCTGGGAGATTCTTATCTCCCAGCCCCTGCTCTGCCATCATGATTGGGGAGTGAGGGGTCGGGAAATCCTTGTCTCCCAGCACTAGTTTCATGGACATGGAACTGGTACTGGGAGATAAGGGTCTTTTAGTATTGGACCTGCAGTGTTGGAGCTCGGAGAGGATCTCCCAGCTCCAGCCTAGTGGTTACAGAGCTAGTGCTGGTAAATAAGGATCCCCAGGCTGTGCCCCACCCAGCTCCATGCTTGCAGAGCTGAGTGGGGAGAAAGCTCCCCAGCCTCAACCCCACGTGCAGGGCAGGGGCTGGGAGCAGGTCCCACCCCTTGCCCCAATCATGTGATTGAGGCACAGGACAGAAAAAACTTCAGGGATAGACTAAGTCTCAGCCCCCTGCACTGATCTGCTGAACTAGCTGCTATCTGCCCCACTGGCAGATCAGGGCAAGGGCCTGAGACCTGCCCTTCCCCTGCAGCACTTTCCAAGTCCCCTGCCCTTGACTGGGGAACCAGGGCCAGGAGCTCCCTGCTGCAAGGGCAACAGTACATTGTCCCCACCTTGGCACCAGGTAGGCCATGGGGACAGATTGTAATGTCCCAGCCCCGGCCAGGAGACAGCTGTCTCCTGGCCCGGTGCTCCCTGTCAGCTCTTGGGCTAGCACCAGGGACCCATTTCAGGGTCCCATGACTTTTGCTGCTATTAGCAGCAAATCTGCTCCTGTTTCCCTGCATGTCTAGATGCCTGCTTGGGAGCATTTACTCACAAGTAAACTAATTTTAGATCAAATGCATGTGTAGATGTGCCCACAGAATGTTACTCTCCCAAAAGAGTAGGGAATTCTGAACATTTTACTCTGATACCAAAGTTATCCACTTTTTCTTTCAGGATTCAAGTTGTCTGGGACCATTACATAAGTAAGCGCTCCTTCCTTCCTTCATGCCTTCATGTCTTCCTGCCTACCTACATTCCTTCCTTCCTCTGTCTGTCTCTTTCTCTTTTTCTGTCTGCCTCTCTTTGTCTGCCTGCCTGCCTGCCTTTCCTCTTGTAAAGGGAGTGTACATTCTGCATAGCTACAAGTGCATCATTCTTGTGGGGGACCTTATTTGTAAATGATGATAAAGGTCTGGCAGTACTGAAGATAAGCCAAATGGCAATGCTTGGTTTTTTTATAAGAAAGTCTTATCAAAGTACCAATCATTCATATTCCCATATTAGTGATATATCCTATTATGATGGCTGACTATATCTTGGCTTAGACAAAGTGTTGTCTGATAAATAGACTTAATGCATAAATGTCTGCCGGGAACAAGCAACAGCAAAATGGGGACAGATGTTTGGCTCTCTTCAGAGCTCATCAGCACAGTTCAACTGCTTTGTCTGTCAGCTGGGTTCAGCCCCAAGTCCAAATTCAGAGGAGCTTGGTCATTTGAGACAGTGATAGTGATAAATAGAACTAAGTGAATAATTTGCAATAAATAATTTATTCAACAAAATGTAGCCTCCTACTCTGCTCACAGAATATCCATGAACAACTCATGATTTCCTCATGTTCATTACTCAAAGATGCTCAAAGGCTAACTTTTGGAATATTTAATTACATAGTTTGAACAAATCTGTGACATTCAGAATGTATTCTTTCACTGAGACTGGTTGAAAGTCACATGGTATTATTTCTGTTACCAGGCTTGATGAATGGAAAAGTACTTGTGCAAAATCTTGGTTCTGTTTGGATATAGCAATTTACAATGCAGTTGATACAGATTTTTATGCCTATGACTTTGGGGAGCAAAAAAGTCAAGGGGTAAATTATAATATATGCAAATTATTTTTTCAGATGTTTCCCAGTGTGTCAGGAAGCATCCTCTCAAAGTGTGCTGCTGGCTGTAGATTCCATTAGTCCCACAGGGCACTTACACACATACGGGGAGTCCAGTGCTTTGGAGCAGACCTGATTAATCGAATCTGCTCAAGCACATAAATTGACATTCACTCGCAGTTTCATGCATCATGTGGATCAGTGGTGCAGTGCACATCAGTGCTGAGAAAATGGTGGCGGTGCATTTTGAACTAAAACACATTCGAGGTGCTTTAGCTCAAAGTGTATCACCACCATTTTATCAGCACTGATGTGCATTGTGCTGCTGATATGCCTGCTCCCGATGCAGCACCAGGTGCTTTTAATTAGCACAGATCACTAATTAAAAGCACCTGGTGCTGTGTCGGGAGCACATGTAAAAATGCTCATAGTGCCTGGGAACAAGAAGAAAGAGTAGATGGTGCTAGGATAGGCATAGAGGCAACCTTTCACTCATAATAGAATCATAAAATCATAAAAAAATAGGGCTGGAAGGGACCTCAGGAGGTCATCTTGTCCAACCCCCTCCTCAAAGCAGGACCATTCCAGATAGGGCTTTCTCAAGCTGGGCCTTAAAAACCTCCAAGGATGGAGATTCCACCACCTCTCTAGGTAACCTGTTCCAGTGATTCACCATTCTCCTGGTGAGCAAGTTTTTGCTAATATCCAGCCTAAACTTCCCTTTCTGCAACATGAGACCATTGTTCCTTGTTCTGTCATCTTTCACAACTGAGAACACTTTGAAGCCTGGGTGTGCCTTCAACCCCAGTGTAGACTGATACCAAGAAAACGGGAGCAAGATCCATATAGATTTCTCTCCCTTCCAAAGTCCACCTGCCCACTTTGACTTTTTGTTTCCTTTGGTAGGCAATAATAGAAACAATGAGGTCATCCAATTCATTCCCCTGCAAGTGAAGGATTGCTTCACTTAGAGTCAAGAGTTTTAGAGTTTGCTAATTTAGAGTTTCCTAAATTATTAATTGCTGGTAATTTATCTGATGGATTAGGACATTTTGCATTGAATGAATTATTCAAATATATTCATAATTTGAATAGTTTGGTAAGCAGTTGTATAATATTCTAATAAATAATGTGTCGCATTTCTTTCAGGAGCACCAAAATGCTCAGATCAGAAACAGGGCTCCTTTGTATTAGGTGCCAAATCAGCAGAGAGGAAAGTCTGGTTCCCTAACACAAAATGTTTACAGTCTACTTTAATAAAAGACAGGATGGATGTGTCTACATGTGCATTTAAGCACAACTAAATTTATTGTGCATTAACCTAAGGGATTTTTCACAGGTGTGTAAATGTGCAGGGAGCTGGGACTAAAGTTAGTCTCAAGTCCCATTACTTGGTACTAAAGTTAGTCACAGGTCTCTGCAGTCCTGCCATGTGCCCCCGTGGTCACCCGGTGGAGCTCCAGGCTCGGGCTGCATGGCTGCCAGCACTTGACAGCCATGATGAAGCCAGAACCAGCTGCCAGCACCCAGCAGCCACCTGCGAAACTCTGATCCTGGCCAGCCCCTTCCCTGCCCAGGAGCTGCATACCCAGCACAGGGGCAGCACGCAGAAGTTCCCTCATTGCCAACCCTGCCTGCCTGCACCAGGGATACTCCAGCCTCTGCCTCTGTCAGCAATGCCCAATGCCCTGCTGTTCCAGCCTGGCCCCTACCAGCACTCCACACTCCTTCTGGCCATAGTGCTGGCCCTACTACCCTTCCCCTTCCCACCCCCACCCCCACCCAGGCCTCAGGAGAGCCAAGCACCCACCAGGTGGGGCCAGGGCACTGGTTGTGGGGGGCCCTGCCTGACTCCCTCCTTCTGTACTCCCCACTGCAGCCTGCCTGCCCTGCCACCTCCACCCCCCAAGCACCACTCTCAGGACACATACATGGGTAAAACAAACAAACAAAAAATCTTTATTATCCTAATAACCCACCCCATCCTTCCCTCCTCCCTTCAACAAACAGAACCCTCTCCCCACCACCTCCTCAAGTAACAGAGCCCCTCCACCACCCTTCCTACCCACCGACAATTAAAAAAAACCCACTTACAAATGGGAAACTATATACAAGGGAAAAACTAATTACAAAATGTTGAGTCTTGAAGCCCAGAATGGGGGGCCGTGGTGGGAGAGGGGGCAAGGGGACAGGGCCCTAGGGCAGGTGCCTAGCTCCCAAAACTTGGATGTTCCTGGGGCTGTGCTCAGGCCAGCCCCCTAGTGGCATGACAGACCTGATACTAAAGTTACTGCTGGGTCACAATTACATGTGCATTAATGTGCATTAACTAATCACACCTAAATTTGATATCTGCAATTTCAGGTATCAAATTTAGTTGTGATTAGCCTATGTTAATGTGCATTAATTGCTCACACATGTAGACGGGTGCCCGTAATGCACATTAACTTATGGTAATGCACATTGAAGAATCTTGTGTAGATGGGCCCAGCAACTGAATAACATACATAGTTGAAGAGACCAGTAAAAATAACATGTAAATAATCACACAGATCTACCATATTAACTTGAATCCAAGATGAACCTGATTATAAGATGACCCTTTTATTATTAGATTTTATATATGGAAAATTTATAAATGTTATTATTTTCCAGGAATAGATTCTAATTATTGGATATTTGCTTTTAATTTGTCCCCTTCCCACTGCTACAGAAATGAAAATAAATCTGGGGAGTCAGGGAGTCTGCTTGTCCTCTGTCTCCCTCTAGCTTCTTCCTCCTGCAACCCATTTCCCATCTCCTTACATGAAAGTGAAGAGCAAATTTGAAAACACTGCATGTATCTACATGAATTGTTTACTGTGGAGCTGCCTAATTAGTAAATGTCTCCAAATCTACACCTGTGCCCCTATTAGGGCACACAAAACTAATAAACTACAAAGCAGGCTAGTACAACAAAAGCCATGTTATCCGGCACCTTACGGATTGGCCTGCCGGTCAACGTGGCAAAAGTGAAACCAGAAGTGCCCACTGTGCTTGGTTTCACTGAGCCCCCACGGCCTGGGGCAAAGCAGCCTGCGCAGGGCCCCCCTCCTTGTCCCCTGGCACACTGATGCCAGGGAGAGGCTGCAGCACACCAGATGCGGCAGGAGGGGCAGCAGCTCAAAAAGGCAAAAAACCCTGTTTGGGCCTCTCAGGTAACCAGCATATTTGGTTATCCAGTACCCCCCATTCCCCATGGGTACTGGATAACAAAGCTTTTGCTGTACTTGTAAATACTGGAGATTTTTGTGTGCAATAGTGCATATGTTGATGCTGCCCAGCTAGCTGGAGCATGATGATACTTCAGTGCAGGAACTGCCTGCTGACAGGGCACTCTGAAAAACCTTCATGCCCCAGCCAGACCTTCTGCAGCACAGTGAGCTTGGTCAAAGCAGGCCTGGGCTGCTGCCAGCCAGGGCTGCTCTGACTGGGCTCAATGTGCTGTGCAAGAATAAGCTCTGGAGCAATATGCTTCAGAGTTTTTTAGTCCTGGGCACATGTTCAAATGGTGCACCTGGGAGAAAAAACTCCAGAGCAAAAAGCCCCGGAATTTTTTCATGCACATTAATTTCATATGTAGACGTGCCCACTGACTTTGAAATAAACATAGCTTTAGTAATTTGCATAGAGTATCCATGGACTTAGTTAATCCAGAATTGATGCATCTCACCTTTTTTGAAACTGCTCCAAGCTTTTGCACAGGTACTCTATAAACACACTTTTAAGCAGCACTTGTATACCTTCCTATATATATATATATATATATAGTACAAGCTATGCATGATATCAGTCCAGAGCCAAAAGGCTCATGGTTCACCATATAGTTTATTGAACTGGGCCCCAGCAGAATCAACAGTGTTAGAAACCATGTTGACCCCACAGCTCAGCACTGTACGGTATGTGTGTGTACTCCTGACACCCCCACAAAGGATGCATGTACTAATTAGTGCTCCACCTCACTTATGGCTTGAACCAGGTATTCTTATCACCTGGGATCCTCCAAAAATATATATGCAGATGATATATAAGGGGTAGGGCAATGTGGTGTGGTTCCACCTCATGAAGAGTGGGGCCACACTAATCATGTGCACAAGTTTGAGAGGGGGCAATAGAGGGATACTGGTTGAACTGTCTGAGGCTCTGTTTGGTGATGTTTGCCAGGTGTATAAGGCTGGAGAAAAACAGGAATCATTAGAAATGGAAAGGAAAGGCAAAGCTCAGCAGTAGGAGTAAGGAGGAAGTCAGGATGCATTCATAGTAGTGGCTCACCATGACTTGAAAAAGAGTCAGTGCCAAGAGGGACTTCACAGAGTGGGCAATAGCATGTATCCGATGAGCTGTATTGATATACCCTTGTGGTAGCATTTTTGGCACTAATGGGAGAGTGTCAGAGCTGACTGGTTCTCCTGGTGCTGCCCTGTTATTGCAGTACTACCGGGACAATAACTGGGGAAACAACTGCCACACACACAAAAAAAGTTCCCATTATTTGAGGGTGTCACTGCAGTACCTCCAGGGCTAGTGTTCATTCCTCCTGGGGGAAAAAAAAATGCCCATTTTTTAAAGTCTGTACACACACACACACACACACACACACACATTTCCTATCAGTATGTTTGGCCAATATAGGCAATGTCTTTTATTGTTACACTCAGTGTTGGCAGCATTTAACCAACTTCATAATTGGTTTCTATTACTGAGCACATGCTGTGTTTGGCAGCAGACACAGGCTTATTGTAGTGTCTCCTCCATGCTTTTGATTGGCCAAGGGTCCCTGGTGGCCCCACCACTGATTGGCTGAGAGGGCTGTATCTTTCAGTCCTGCCCCTCACTACTGTTCAGTGAAGGGTGGGGCTGCATGACAGGTAGCCCTCTCAGCCAATCAGCAGTCAGGTGTGGGGGTGACAGCCATCTTGCCTGCTCACCTTTGTGTCAGTGGCCCCCTTCATGCTAGGCTAAATGGCCAGGAGGACTTCTGGCCTCCACTTGGAAGCCAGCAGTTTATTTTTAGTAAGGGACTTTTGGGGGTTTTTTTGGTTTCTTGAATGGGCCGGGGGGGGGGGTGTGTCACAGATTTTGCAGAGAGAGCCATATTTCATGTTTTCCACTAAATCTAAGCACTTGGAATTTGAATAGGTCCCTAATGATAGACGGTGTATTTAATGAGGTTTCCCTGTATGCAGTTTTAAAATGAGGGGTTTCCCCCTCATGCTGATTGAGAGAAAAAGAACCCATCCTGTATTTGTGTAAATATAGTACTTCATGCACATCCTAATTGTTCAAAATGCTTTACACACTATTAGCTTATCTCTTGAAGTCTTCAGAGGAGGCATTTGAATATCAAAGTGTGCGGTTTTGTGGCATAGCTCTAGAGCTTTATTTGGGCATCCTTAAGAAAAGAATTGAAAACAAAGCAGACAGCATCATCAATCTGATCTACAAATCCATGATGTCCCCACATATTAAATACTGTGTGTAGTTCTGGTCCCTACATCTCAAAAATGATGTAGTAGAATTAGAAAGGGTACAGAGAAGGCAAACAAAATGATCAGGAACATGAAACCAAAAAGTCCTAAAAAGGATAGTACTGTTCAACTTGGAAAGGAGAGGGCTGAGCAGGGTTACAATACAGGTCTATAAAATCAGGAACGGTATGGGCCAAGTGAACAGGGAACTGTTGTTTACCAAGTCCCCAATTATCAGGTGGAAGCTTCAAAACTAACAAGAGAAAGTACTTGTTCACACAACATGTAGTTAACTTGTGGAGTGAACTGCCACTGGAGGTGGTGGACATAAATAGCATAGCCAGGTTCAAAAAGTAGTGGGAGTACTCATAACTGAGGGATCCATAGGCTGAAAGTGCCTATTGCATGACTAGCTGCCTAGCAATAGGACAATAGGTCAAAGCCCTGGGTAGGCAGCAAGAGAACTATTGCAGCTTAGCCAGAGAAACAGCAGTAGGCTGCTGTGGGGGCTGAGAAGACGTGCCTATGGATGGGGAGGCAACCTGGAATATAATAAGCCTGGGTTGTAGAGGTAGAAGGTCCAATGCAGCCCTCAGCTCTGCAGGGGAGGAACTCCTTCCAGCTCAGGAAGGCAGGGAGTGGGATCTGCAAGCTGAACCAGGTACTCCCAAGGGATATGAGAACCAGTGAGCGGGGAGGTAGCTTTGTCAGTGGTATGATGGGCAGGATCCCTGTGATGAATTACACCTAGTGAGGAGGGATGGAGACGAAAGCCCTGAGGTAAGTGGGGAAGTGGGTGACCTGGAAGAAGCACAAGTAGGAGGGGGAAATAGGAGAGGCGTTCTCATTCTTCCTGAGCAAGTATGGCAGTTGGCTAGTTACCTCACATGTCTGTACATGAATGCATGGAGCCTGGGAAAAGGAACTATGACAGGACTGGACTATCAGAGAAATGGTGGGATAGCTTGCATGACTGGAGCACTGCCATGGATGGGTGCAAGCTGTTCAGGAAGGACAGGCAGGGGAAAAGAGGAGGAGCTGTTCAACATCTTCAATGACCTGGAAGATGGGATGGAGGGTACCCTCAGGAAATTTTCAGATGACACTAAGCTGGGGGGAATGGTAGATATGCTGGAGTGTAGGGCTGGGATTCAGAAAGACCTCGACAAATTGGAAGACTGAACCAAAAGAAATCTCATGGGTTGCATCCAGATGAGAGTGGACATTTGTTTCCCTGGGGACAAGTAGCAGCAGGACACCTTGTCCTGCTGCTACTTGTCTCTGGCGAACTCCTGTGCCACGTGCCCTTTGGCACACAGCAAGTTACTCTGAGTTGGGTAGGGGAGACTGGAACTACTAGCAAGCAGGGGGCTTGGGGGCCTCCTGGGGCTGCAGCAGTGGTGATCCTGCTGCTTGGAGCCTGGCCAGAAGCTGGAGTGTAGCTCTGGCAGACCAGGTTCTGGTTTGGGGCAGCATGAGCTGTCCCTGCATGTGCCACCCCACTTTTTTTTTTTTTTGTGGGTTATTTTGACCCTAGGAGATCTCCCAAACTCCACCCCCTTCACTGCTATCTTGCAGGGCAGAGAACACATGTCTACGGTGCTACATACCACACAGCTGTGCTTGTCTGGATGCAGCCATGAAGTTCAAAAGGACAAGTGTAAAGTCCTGCACTTAGAATGGAACAATCCCATGCATCAGTACAAGATGAGGACCTGGGTATTACAGCAGTGGACAGTAAGCTGAACATGAGGCAACAGTGCACCCCTATTGCGAAGAAGATTGAGGCATACTAGGATTAATTAGTAGGAATGTTGCCAGCCAATCAGGAGAAGTGATTATTCCTCTCTATTTTGCTCTGGTGAGGCCACATCTAGAGTTTTGTGTCCCGTTTTGGGCCTCCACCACAAAAAGGATATAGACAAACTGGAGAGAGTCCAGCAAAATATAATGAAAATGGTTAGGGGAGTGGGGCACATGACTTATGAGTAAAGGCTGAGGGAAGAGGGTTTACTTAGTCTGGAGAAGAGAAGATTGAGAGGGGATTGTAATAGCAGCCTTCAACTACCTAAAGGAGGGTTCCAAATAGGATAGAGCTAGACTGTTCTCAGTGGTGGCAGATAACAGAACAAGGAGAAATGATCTCAAGTTACAGCAAGAGAAGTTTAGATTAGATATTAGGAAAAACTTTTTTCACTAGAAGGGTATTAAAACACTGGAACAGTTTATGCAGAGAGGTTTTGGAGTCTCTATCTTTGGAGGTTTTTAAGACCCAACTAGACAATGCCTTGGGTGGGATGATGTAGTTGGGGATGGTCCTGCTATAAGCAGGGGGTCGGACTAGATAACCTCCTGAGTTCCCTTCCAACCCTAATTTTCTATGACTATATCATAGTTCTGAGAAAGAGTTTCCATGGCCAATTTATGAATTATTCCCCTTCCTTTACTTTGTAAAGGGATCTTGAGGAAGAAGCATTTTAAACAAAGGCCAATTCCCAAAATAATGGCCAGTGAAATAAAGCAAAGGAATTCCAAAGCATCTATTCGTCTCCCACAGATTTGTACCGTTTTATCTCATTCCAAAGTATGATTGTTCAGAAGTCCATGTCCATTGTTCTGGGATACATCCTAAAAAGGTTCATGGGATAAGACTTACTAACAGTTTACCCTGGAACATCACAAAGTGAGTCTGAACAGTTATCCTGAGATTGCATCATTGAATCAATGGCCAAAAAGTGGCAGTGCATTGGGCCACTCACTGGGCCCTGATTAGAAGGGTGATGTGTGTACATGCCTATCCTCGAGCATTTCTGTTTCAGGACCAACACAGACACAATTTGTCCAGGGACAAATGCAACATCTATTCCTTACCTAAATGAAACTGCATGCCACATCAATACTGGATTCATGTATAAGGTCAGATTCTATTCCACCTATTAGTCATCTATGTGGACTTAGGAACATAAGTGTGATTCAATTTTACCCTCTTCAAGTCCTAGAAATCCATGAATGCACATAGTTTTGAAACCCGTGATCACCTGGCCCTTATGACTGAGTCATAAAAAAGCAGTGAGGAGGACGAGAACCCAGCCACCTTTTGTATTAACAGTTTTTCAGGGAATCAGGCAGGGTAGAAATAGAATTGCAAGAGATGTGTAAGTCCACTTGCATGCCTAATAAGTGGAATAGAATCTGGGCCATAATGTAGAAGCAAATTGGGGTCTTTTTCTAGATATTGCTCATTGAAGGTTACAGGCTCTTTCCAGTTCTCATATAATTGCCTGTGGTGCCAATGCTTTTAGAGCTAGCAACTTAAATATAGTTCTTATGAAGTGACAGTATTGGATCTCCCTTGAACACGATTGGTTCAGAACATCTCTGGGCAGCTTGCAAATACCTTTCCAGTTCACATTAGTATATTTCTAGTCTGAGATTTCTTTTAATAATAAAAAAGACTTTTAAAAGAATAAGAAAAAAGTTGGATGTTTCCTAAAGCAACATTCAAAGCAATTAAATGAAACCTTTTTAACAGCATGATCTTTTTCATTTTCACTAGCACCTCTTTAGCCTTAAGTAAAAACTAAAAGAGACCTTTGAAAAATGATGATTTTTTATATTTAATATATGATCTTTTCATGTTTCTGCTGTTGTATGCTTTTGAGCTGTCTAACAACTATGGATATGTAGCCAGCAGAAGGGCAAACTTGTCTCATATCCTGTGAAGAGGTGACTACCTGAAGTGTGGGTATGAAAGAAAGTATAAGAATTCTCTGAAAGGTTTTACTACAGAGAATATAGGGCCGAGACCTTCATCTAACCCTGGATGCACATTATTCTTAATAATGCATACCCGTACAGTTTTTGCCGACTTTAAGTAGTGAGCTTACTAAAATTGACAATATTTTACAGAAACAGAAAAAAGTCATGTTTCCTGTATCTTTCACAGTTCTTTAATTTGCGACATATCACTTTTATCTCTTCTTGCTTTAACACCAGATTTGGTTTAATTAAATTTATGTCAAATGAACACATGAAACGAAAGGAAAATCAGAAAGCCTGCAGTTGCCCATTAGTGAGTCAGTGACTGCACAGTGAAAGGCTTTTGAAGCCTGGCTTACTGCCAGAACAAGCTTGCAATGATGCTCAGAGACACCCATGATGCTTTGAAGGAAAGGACTTAGCTGACCTGAACCTGCTCAATGGAATCAGTCCAAATCCTCATGGGTTGGATGTAAAATCTATAATAAGTCTTCAGTCTTCAGCCATTTACCTGTCAAGTGAAAACAGCTGGGGGTGTGAAACTACAATAACTGTACATAATTAATTAGAATAGATTGGGTCTTCTTTATTTTAACATATCTTACCTAAAAAGATGCCACTTAAAGTTTAACCCTTTAGAATCATTTTCTATTTTCAATTGTATATAGAACTATATTTAGGAATAAACTATACTAATAAGTAGTGAGCACTAATACGCTTTTCATTTATTGATCTCAAGGATTTCTATAGAGAAATTATAATATTGATACCTCACTGTACAGATAGTGAAGGTACAGAGGTATACATAAGTGACTTGTCAATACCAGATATAGCTCAATCCTACCAGATACCAAACACTGTCCTTGATCCGCAGAGCATGTCAGCACATGCTAACTTTTAGGCAAGTTAACATGGGAATTCTCAGATGCATGAGGGGTTTTCCAGGATTCGGACCATGGCAACTCAACATCTAAAACAAGACTGGAAACCAGATATCATGACTCCTAGATCTGAGTCCTAACAACTGAAAACAAAATAATCTATGTAGAGCTTGCCATTACAGTCAACTCTGTTCAGAAATAGAGGGCAGTTTGAATGTAAATACAATGACTAACTTTTGTGCATATGTTTGTTCTACACTAAAGAGTGCCTTTTTATAATTTAGCTGAATTGATTTTTAAAGCAGACAGAAAAAGGAATTTACTGCAAAATAAGAACATCCATACAATAACCTAGTAGTGAATACCTATTGTGGAATAGCTCTTCTACATTAGTTCTTCCAGGCCATTTCTTCATATAGACAAGTCCTTATGAATATACAGATCGATTAGTTTAGTTAAGATTGTTAATGTCTCCATTAAATTTTAATCAAACTCATAGGGCACCTCACGATGAGCATGCACATGTGGGTTCAGGTGCCACAAACTGCACATGGTGCATGTGCACCTCTTCACCGTGCTGCTAATTAGCAGTGCATTGGGGTTTTTGACACTGGGAGATCCCAGTGTAAAAAAATCCTGCTGCTAAAAAAAGCAGTGTGGTGCATGCAGCAGTGGTGTGAACCACCAGAAACAGAACCTGACTGGCCAGAGCCATGCTCTGGCTGCCTGCCAGGCTCTGAGTGGCTAGCTTAGCACTGCTGCTGCCCCAGGAGGCCATCAGGCTCCCAGATAAGGCTGCTGGGGCCAGCATAGATGCTGGCCCCAGCATAGATGCTGGCCAGAAAAGTGCCTTGTTGTGAGTAAGCATGCATGTAAGGGTCAAGGTAGAGAAGATGTTCTCTGTATTAGTATTTATTAATTTCTATTTAAGTGGCATCAAAGACTCCCACTAAGATCAGTGCTTCATTATTCACGGCTCTGTAAATAAACATATGTTAACAATCCCTACTTCAAAGTGTTTGTATCTGTCCCTAAAAAGACAAGATAATCAAAGGAAACAAATCTTCACACCACTGGTTAGTATCTCCTGATTCCCAGGATCCACTGGACTATCCTGCCATGTATGTATGCATTTGAATAGAATCAGAATAATATTTAAGGAACTAAGTTACAATCCAAAATCAGATCTGAAGCTGAATTTTCCAGTGTTTGGTTTAACAATGAAGTCCAATAGACATGATCTTGATCTGAATGCCCATCTATGTCAGGTTGGAGACATCTGTTTCAGAACCATGTCAATGGTTGATTCTCCAAAGGAGTTCAATTTGCCATGATTTTCACTTTTGTGTTTCAATCTGACCTTTAAACTGAATATAATTTAAAACATCAAAATGTGACTCACTGGGAAATCCTGGTGTCAAAAAAACCTTTGCCAGGAAAAAGCAGGGCTGCACATGTGGTGGCAGTGTGTGCCACCTGAAACCAGAGCCTGGCCGATCAGAGCCATGGCTGGGCTCTGCGCACCTGGATCTCCACTACTGGAGCCACAGGAGGGCCCCAGGACCCCAGGTAAGGCTTATGGAGCCCCCTCCATCTCACTGGAGCAGCTACTGTGCACCAGAGTGTGCATGCAGGGACATCTCCCAAGGACAAATATGTGCTGCTGCTGTTTGTCCCTGGAAAATGGACATTCACCTGCATGGAGATGCATCATAATAGAGTATTTTATCTATCTCAATACCAGAATTCAAAAGAAAAAGAAAATAATGTGTTCCAAAAGCCTAATTAATTTTGATTAGTTACTTATTTATTAGATTTATTTTCTTCTCTGTCCAAAAGGCTCATGAGAACCCCTGTATCTTAATGAGGAAAACGACTAATGTTATCAGAATGTTATTTATTTTAATTTGATGGCCTTTACCCAAAGTGCTGTCTCAGTGTTGCTTAGCTTTACCTCTTGCCCCAGAAAACCCTAGGGATTCAGTAGGTGTTATTGCACAGTAACACATGCCTTCTTGTTTCCTACTGTACAATTTTCACATGAAATAAAAATCAATATCACTTATCATTATTGCATTATTTTTCATTATCTTCCAACCATTCAGGACCTAGTGCCCTTATTTTCAGGGTTACAAAGTTTAAAATATTTTCAATTTACACATGTAACTGTGGCATTTCATTCTTTCTTTTTTGTTCCTTCCATTTTGCTACATATGACTGTGTCCATACAGAAATGGTATGTTCAGTTTTGTTCTTGATAAAACAACACCACCAAAGATTAATATAGTTATGTTTAAAGCTGTGTTTTGGAGCGTATGGTTTGGCAGATAGCAAAAGCTCTAATATCCTGAAGTCCCGTGAAATTCATGCACCAACTCTGTCACTTGTGCTTAGCCAGCTTTTAGAATTCTTTGTCACTTCTAGAAGATCTATCAAATAAGATTTGAAAAATAGTTACAATATTTTCCATTTCCCAGAGTTAATAGCATAGGGTGCATACAGGAAAACAGAAAGACAGATTTCATTTGCAGGTGCCATAAGCCTGATGTAGCTTGTAAAAATGGGGTTTGTTTTTGTAATGAGAGATCTGGTTCTTAGGAAACATGAGTGTTTTCTTTCCTATTGAAAATTTCATTTTAGCATAAATATAGTCAATGTAAGAACCGGATGTGCTGCTTTAGCAGAGAAACATTCTACTGTGAAGCCTAGACTCATTTCATTTGGTAAATATGGGAAACAATTGTATAATATAAAAACACTCATATTAGCAAGTGCAAAGTAAATTTTACATATTCAACTTTTAATGTAGCTCTATAGTTTTATGGAACCAAGGTTCCAAATAAGGTCCTAAGGAGAGGGACAGATTTGGAAAAGCACTGGCATAGCATGTTTGGACAGGCATCTGGCTGGGGTCATCTG
>NW_005842082.1:2404995-2415955 GCF_000455745.1 Alligator sinensis | reverse complement strand
TTTCCTGCCTAGGCAGGGGGTCAGACTTGATCTCTTGAGGTCCCTTCCAACACTAGCATTTATGAATCTATGAATCTATGACCCAGAGCAGGAGACAGCAAGAGGAAGAATGAAAACAAGTTCCAGCAACGGTAGGAGAAGCATGCCATGCTAGATTGCTATGCTTATCTGGTACCAACTTATCAAATTAGGCAAGGCTAGATTCTTAAGACGTACCCAGATTGTGAGTTCACTTTGTAAAGGAACCTCTTTGTAGTTTCCACAGTTCTTTTCAGCACCTCTGCAACTAAGAACTTTCTCAGAGGCATAACAGTGAGTTTTTGTGCCTTGGGTAGTGTTGGTGGCTGGGTTGGCAATGTCAACACCTGGCACTCATGCACCCCCTCCAAGTCAGTGCCCGGGGCTGGAGCTTTACCTCCCTAGTTACACTACTTAACTTTCCTGACACAGAATAGTCAGGGACATATCCTCTGACATACCTATACCAATGATGGTGGGTTCCAGGGATGGTATGAGGGGGATATGACAGACATCCTATACCTATACCAGGGATCAGCAATTTTTTCAGCTGGTGGGCTGCTTAATGAGTTTTGGTGAGCTGTTGAGGGCAGCAAAGGTAACCTCACCCCTTGATAGGTGTCCTGCCCCCTGGTTACCATCTTGGGACCAGAAGTTGCACCCCTAACCCCTGACCTTTGCCACCCAAATCCCGCCTCTTGCCCTCAGAAGTACTCCTTTTGGGAAGGGGGTTTGCCATCTTGGAACCAAATTATATACTAAAAATGAAACATCTATAATAACATATTTTCACTGTATTTAAAAAAATAAATGTCCTGATTTGTGTTTTTCTGTTGTGTATATAGAGGTGATTGCATAACAGCTCAAAATGAACTCTTACTCTTGTATATTTTGGAAGACTTGTGGCAGTCATGCACCCCCTCCAGAACAGAGATCCCCACTGCTCCCTATGACCTGCACATAGCAGTAACTGGGGCCAGGCTGCCAGCTCCACCTTGTGTGGCTCCCCCCAAGGGGTATGCAGCTTGAGTGGAAAACCTGGAAACTGCATGTGAGCCCTGTGCAACGATCTATTTTTGTGCCTTGGGAAGAGTTGGTGGCTGGGTTGGCACTATCAGCATCTGGCAGTCATGCACCCCCTGCAAGTCAGTGCCTGGGGCTGGTGCTTTTCTAGCCGGGCTGCCAGCTCCATCGTGTGGGTCTCCCCCCAAGAGGTGTGCAGCTTGGGTGAAGAACCTGGAAACTGCATGAGAGCCCTGTGCAATGGAGCCAGGTAGACCCTGTGCTCCTGCTGGCCCGGGCTTCATTCTCCTGCCATCCCACCCTGGGTGCCTGCCAGCCACAGTTTCCCTACCTGTGGGGCTGGGGTCAGGGTCATCCTGCATGCAAGGTGGGGAATGCACTGTGGGAATGAGCAGACCTTGGCCTCATGCGAGCACAGCAGGGGGCAACCCAGGGCTGGGCATGATATAGTGAATTGGTAGGAACCCACTTGTGGGCCAGATGAAATCACCAGGTGGGCCAGCTTTGGCCCACAGGCCATATTTTGTCTGTCCCTGACTTATACTCTCCCTCAAAAGCATATACTACTTGCCACAGTCAGAGACAGGATTACTGAGTTAGATGGTCTGATGCCGTGGGCACATCTACACATATGCTTTACTGTGCAGTAGACTAATTTACTGCACAGTAAAGCATCACCATCTACACATTTGCAGCAATTAGGTCAGTGTAGACTAATTTATTGTGCTGTCAGATAGTCCAGTCAGACACAAGTACTATCTGACAGCACAGTAAATTACTGTGCTTAAACACATGTATCAATGGCGATGGGGCTGTCTGGGGCATTTCAGTGTGGGGCTAGCCGGCAGGCAGCCCCCAATGCTAAAGCACCCTTATGCCAAGCATGTGGAGCCCTGCCAGAGCAACCAACCTAGGGCTGCTCCAAGAGGGCTCCATATACTGTGGAGTGACTGGCAGCCCTTGTGCTGAAGCACCTTTGTTCCACAACCAGTCTCTTCACAGCACATGGAGCCTGGTTGGAGTGGCCCTGAGCTGTCAGGGCAAAAAAATGTCACATCCAGAAGCAAAAACCTCCAGAGCAATACGCTCTGGAGTTTATTCGTGCACAGTAATTGCATGTGTAGATGGACCCAGCATGGAATTTCTTATGCTCCTATGAAATATTTCCATCCATTTCTCCATTCAGTTGTAGGATTGGCCATAATTTTTTTCAAAATTTGATGACAATCATTGTTGAAATTTTTTGTTGATTTTTTAAAATTAAAATTTGAAATATTTTCACCACCAAATGTTTCATTTTATCTTCATTTTTATCAGCTCTTAAAGAAAGACAGGAAGCAGGCTGTGACTCTGTTCAATTTTCTTTCTTTTTATAAATTCAGTTCTGTTCAGGTTCTTCTCTCACCCTGTATATTCTTGGTGATGGCCTTTGTCTGCAAATATACTTTGTTATTAAAGTATAAGCATTCCCAGTAGACTGATGTATTATACTTCTTTATTCCATATATATATATATGATTCAGTCACTTCCAAACATAGCCAGTGCTGAAGGGGCAACACCATTCCTTTTTGTTAAAATAATCAAATAAATTAAGCAGACAAATTTAGGGAAAGGACAGGAAAAATAAGGAATGGTAATTTTTAGCATCATACATGCTTCTAATTTGAGCCATATATATAGCTCAAAAGGAATAACCGTTGTATGCTGACAGCAGAATTTAGCCCAGAATTTAACAACCTCTGTCAAGTTAGAGATAAAGAACGAAACTGAAGTATTTGCCTTACATTTGAGGCCCTGTTCATTTCTTGAGTAAACCACTGAGGGTTATAAAGTGATAGCAGGGATGAATTTGACCCAATGACAACTTGATTTTTGGAAGCATCCAAAACTTAAATTTATTCATGACATCATTGAGACTTTATTTTAGCCTCTTTAAATTGTTTTTGTGTCCCTGCATCTTAATTTATATATTAACACAACGAAGCAACCAAACTGAGAAATAGTCATGGAACATTTCGAGATTAAGGTAGTCCTTTTATTTCATGTTTTATTTTCCATGGCACAGCTTCTACCTTTTTGCCAGCTGCTTTCTAACAGCTTGGTTTCACTGACAGTTTTTGATAAAAGTCCAGATTTGAACAGAATCCTACACAATCCAATGCATCTTTGCAAGAAAGGGAAACTTCTTGAAATTAAAATTAGCTAATGTGACTTCTATTTAAATCTATAGATCAGCTTCATTTTTGAAGTAAAAGATATGTTTTGAAAATCAACACAGCTGAAAAAATACAGACACAACGTTTAAGTATCTGGATAAAAAAAGTAATCAGTCCTGCTGCAGTCACCCTCATAATTCCACGCAACACCTAGTTGTAAGGAGTCATTTGTGAAACAATGACACCTCTGACACTACAACAGGATGTTTTTTGTTGTTGTTTTGGTTTGATGGCCATATTGATTTATGCCAGAGAATGTGCTGAGATTAATAAATGAGAAGCAACAAAAGCTCAAGTTCAGATGAAATGAAACGCTCCACTGCAAAACTGAACCAGCTATTTCTATGGTTGCATCTAGGAATTAAACAACAGCATCACCTAACACTCATACCGAAATCGCTTTCAGTTATAGTTTATGGATCAAGGAGCATCTCTCCTGGTGAGCATTTCTGTTGCTGAATCTTGTCTTCACAAATCCCCTACTTCCTTTAAACATGTTGCATTACTGCATTACAAACAAAAACATTTGCTTTTCTTAAGCAAATAACATTTTAAGCTATTAGTCAGCTTATGACCTGTACAGGCTTTTGTAAGCCATCAGCTCATGCAGTTCTAACTCCTTACAATACCACTGCTGCCTTCTGTTGCAAAAAACCTACCAACATACGAGCAATATGGTACATTTCTCATATGAAGAAAAATTGCTGCCTGCAACATGACAGCAGTACCTGAAAATAGGTAACCTTTTTTTTTCCCAGGGGTGTGGGAATTTATCAAAGATCTCATCATGCTATCCACTCTTTGATTTGTTCAGAATTTTCTCTTCCCTGGGTTAGAAAATGCAGTGAGGTACATGTCCCTTGAGAGAGACAGAATCACATGCCATTAAGAATATGCTGTGAATTTATGGACCTTGCTTTTACATACACTATTTAATAGCAATGGGATAAGGAGGGAAATGTTGCCAGTAAATTCGCTTACAGTGTGTAATTCAGTTGTCATGTGGAAGCCTCCAATAAGCATGAGCAAAATATACTGTGAAGCATATGTGCCTCACTATTATACAGCAAAAGTGAACTTTGCAAATGCTTATGCATAATTAACTGCTTGGGACTAGTCAACTCTTGTGCAGCATGTTATATAATAATAAAAAATTAAAGGGGAAATACAGACTCCTAGATAACTGTAGCCGTTGTAAAATTCTGCCTTCCTTTGCTTTTTTGTCATCTGGCTGTTTCTGGCATTCTATACGAACACATATTTTTGCATACATTTTGTTTATGTGCGAGCCTTGGCATTTTAGCCATCTCCTGCAGAGGCCCCTTAGTACCATATGCTTCTGTTTTTCTTCATTGTGTGATGTGATCTCTTCTGACTGTTACATGCATGTGAAAGGACAGTGGGCTTTTGGGGGAGAAGAAGCCATGCTTTAAGAGAGCCCACGTCAGTTGGCCTTCAGTCGTGTGGAGCTGATTGGATCTGACAAGTGTTGTAGCTACTCATCGTAATGGATGTCTCTGCTTTATCCAAGGAGAGGTGAAAAGGATGTAATTCCCAGTGAAAGAAGGCAACATGAACTATTATTTAATTACGGGCTAATATAAAACTCCCTTGGAATCCCTTGTTGGTTTATAGAGTTGTTTTCTCTTCCTCCTTTTTTGGTTATGGAACTGCTTTTAATGCAGCCCAGTTACCTACACTTGTTCCTAGAGTGATTGCTAAAATAATACCTTCTGCACATTTTTTCTTTTATTAAGAATGAATGTTAGTATAGCTTGAATATATCTTCTCAAATTTAGAAATCTTTCTGTTTTAGCCTGCTTAAAAGATTCCTGCTCTTAATACCCAATCTGCAATAATAATTCCACATTCATCAATAACTTTCTATTTGTTCAAGATTTGGGGGTTTATTTTAGTCACCACAAAAGTTTAATTACTCTACAGACTGAACCTCTTCACCTGTTTTCTATTCACATATTAACGTTTCAGTTCCATCATGAACACACTTAGTCCATTTCTCTGTGAAACTGAAATGCATAGTATGTTCTCATCTGGAGATATCTTTTTTCTTTTCGCTGTTTCTGTAGGAAACCTAGAGTGTGTCTTTTTTCTTTAAATAATTTATCTCTGTTATTAACTTCATGTTTTCATGGCAAAAAGTAGCGATATCAAAAATAGTGAGACAATCATAGCTTAAACTGGGGAAAACCAACCAAAATTATAATAGTGGATCATTATGGTGTGAAAATAAAAAAGTGGAGGAAATCAATAATCTGTTTGGCTCAAACACATTTAGCTAGCTTAACTCAAACCAAAAAATGTTCTGAACCTCCAGCTGATTTCAGGGGGGGATCATTTGCAGGACATAACATGTGGCAAGAAGCATGTCTGTAGATGAAGTAGTGTTTAATTTTGCATGTTGAAATCACACAAGAAATACCAAATAAAAAAAATATGTAGGTTTCAGATCCCTGAAAATAAGAAGTATAGAAAATATAACTTTTATTGTTCCACAAACCCAAAACTTCATCAACAGAGAAAATATAACAATTTTTCAGACATAAATTATCTCATATTCAGAAACTGTTGCATAGATAAATTTATGGTGGGCAATTTTGGGGTAGTTTAAGAAAAATAATTATATTTTCAACCCTCTGTAATATCTGAATTTTCTGTCAAACTGGCACTTCATACAAGTCCTTGGACATGATCTTCATACAGTAAGCAGGCAAGCTTTTGTAACTATTGCAGAAATAGTTTGGGAAACGGGTCATTGTATATGAAAATACAGAGCTATATTTATGCTTAGCATTTTACATATATTGGATGCTGTGCAGGCAATGCAAAAATAATTTTCAGAATTGCCCTATGAAATAAGGGGAAAAGATGATAGAAAGATGAAGTGATTTGCACAATTGTAAGTGGCAGGTTTAGGACTCACCACCTCTTCACTTCTAGAACGCTTCTCAGTCCTCCAGGTCAAACTGCCTCTGTTGTGTGATATGTAAGTCCCACCAGTTCCACATTTTTTCCAACTACATTTCACCCTTAATAAGACAATCTCTGTTTAGGTAAGCACTTTTTCATGTCTTTTTAATTCTTAACTTAATGCAACTTACAACACATTAATATTTTAAACTGGAGAGACAATGTCCAGAAATTCTTACAGGACACATTGCCTTGTTGACTTCATTTTATGCCAAATGAATGATGACACATCACTCTTTAAATTGTGAGTTAGCCAAAAGATAACAGCAATAGCAAGAAAGCAAATCATCCAACTTCTACATTGCCTTATATTTAAAGAATGATTTCTACATCCCATATCTTCAGAGTTGTTCCAGTGGGGATATTGATCTCTCCAGTAATCTTTATCAATGCTCTGATGTCCCTTTGCTTTTTACCTCTTCCATGTTCCCATGATACCCAGGCAAGGACAGAGGCACCCAGACCTGTCTAACATGCCTGGTAGCTTGGCTCTGTCTGCTTAGAAAAGGGTATGCTGTTTCTCCAGAGCATGGCTGCAAAACAGCCAGTGATTCCCTTTAAACGTCCCCCACCTTCTCATCCCAGTTTTTGCCTCAATTTTCTAACTTTAATAAAATTTAGTTCATCATGCCACACTTACCGCAACCATGCATAAAATAGTGCTGCTCATAAGGGAACAATACTTTGTTGTTGATGTGCCTGTACTAATGTGTAAGCTTTTTGCATTGTATTAACACTTTCTGGGATAAAGAAAAACTCTGCTTTTTAAGTTCCCTCCTTAACATTTTGTTTAACTTCAAACAACAACAATGAATTCAAAGGAAAAGTGAGACTATACATAAAATATACATAAACATTTTCTCCCCAAATATATGACTATAATTACTTTTCTACAATATCTTTAAAGATTGCCCTCATATATTGTCTTTTCTATATTTCTTTTCCTCTATACATGCAAGACACGTGCAATTTTTAGACTGGCATCTGCACGTGCAGTCATTACAGCGCAGTAACGTTTTGTCTGCACCAACTTGGGAGTACAGTTACTCCCAAGTCAGTCCAAATAAACAGTGTTACTGTGCAGTAAGGCATCTACATGTGCCTTACTGTGCAGTAACTAATTGGAAATACATTTGCTACCTGCATGATGCCTCATGCAGGTAGCAAATTTACTCCCGAGTCAGCATAAGTCACCATAGTTATGTAATGGTGCATATATAGACATGACCTTAGACTGCAACTTATCTTTGTCATGACAGTGGGTATGAACCACAACCTGAGTTTATTATTGATGTCCTGTACTTTTATCGTTTTGGTTTAAGGAGAACTCCCCAAGACATCATTTTTAAATTTTCATAGACTCACAATGTTTTACTGCCTCTGAATTAGGTGCCTCAGAACTAGAGGCACTTACCAGGACTTATTTTTTCCTTTGGTTTGATATAATTTCAGAGAAGGAGGTGGGCACGGAGAATTGGATATAATTAATACACACCTTGATTATCTCAGAAACTTTCAAATGCAAAACATAACAAAGTTTTGCAAAACCAAAACAAAATTCACCCTAATTTAGTGAATAACTCATCATTGTATTTCTTATCAACTCAGAGCCTGTTTTTATATAGCAGTCTAGGTAAAGCTTCACAGGCTATAATGCTAGACAGTGCAAATCAATGTAGATCACATTAATGTTTTAGTATTTTATACAAACTGAGGATTTACTCCAATTAAGAATCTTGTATAGGATTCTAATAGCTTAATATGAATAATCTGAAAACAATGCAGAGATAGCAGAAACAAAGACGATAACCTCCTATACATTTCTCTTCATGCCATTTAAAGAAGAGAATAGAAAGAATATGTATTTGGATGAACAGACAGTGCATCGTGGACTCTACATCAAACTATTTGCATGGTTAGTTCATGTTGTTTCTACAAATATATTTGTTAGTGAGTAGAAAAGGAAAAATGCCACTATGACTCTGCTACATCCTTTGCTGTGGGTTAATTATACACAAATAAAATAACAGTTTATAAATATAAAGCCATAAGTACAGCTCTTTTGTAACTCTAACAGATTACAATATTCATATTCCAAAGAAATTTAAATCCACTTTTACATTGCTTATACCAGTAGTTTCAGTGAACATAACACAGCCAAATTTGAATATAGGTGGGTTGACATTTTAAACAGAAACCAAAGGTTTGTGTCATCATTTAGTTAGCATAAAATGAAGTCAACAAGACAATGTGTCCACGTTGAATGTCATGTGCAAACCTTTTCTCTACAGTGTAAAATATTAATGTGTTTTAAGTTGCATTAAGTTAAGAACTAAAAAGACAACCTGTCTTAAAGTAACCTGTAGCTGCATGATCCCTAAGCTCAGACATGGACCTAGAAAAATACATTTTTTGTGCTCTCCATGTCCCCCTTACATGGGGGCTTACATGGTAGTGCAACTTCTGTGCCATCTGCAGCACACACCAATACAATGCTGTCTGCATATGAGGAAACATAAGGGCTGCTATTATTTTGTACTGCTTGCACCATTTTGCACAGATGGCACATGTTTATGCTTTTCCACGCTCCTGCATACTGGACAGGATGATCAGCACAGGCACTTTATAATGGAGCTCTTTGGAGATGAGTTTTAATCTACAGTAGCCTCATTTCATTGGAAGCTCCATGAAGGACTGCAGTATGCCTCTGGTTAACTGTGTTTCTTTACTAAAGCTGAGCGTAGCACACTTGGAATAAGGCAGCACTCCTATTGTTGCTCATGAGATTTGGGGAGCTTTAGAACCCTGGCTTTACACCTATTAAAAGAATTTTCTCAGAGATTTATTTTCTTTTTCCTCCCAATTACCTGATATCTATTTAATCTACAGGATTTTAGGTGACAACATGTGCATAGGCTGAGAAGCGGGGGTGAGTGGGTGTACGTATTTGGGACAGCGGGGGGTATTTGTCAGAGCATGAGAGAAAATGTAACAAAAGCAACTTTATTCAACAAAAATCTAGAATTGGATGATCCATCACAATGCCGGAAGACTGTAATGCAAGGTACACTGTATTGCAGGGTAAAGGCTTGATCGCAAATCCAGGAGAAAACCTTTGAGATTTACCAACTACTTTTCTTAATCATGAAGCAGGGGGTCCTTTCTTCATTTGTGGGTCCACTCACACTCCAAACAAATCTGAAACCATTACAACACATGGCAGTTGGTCGATAGTGTGGAAAAACCTCATTTACTGACTGGCCAGACAGTTTTAAAACCTTCAGATTTTTCTAAGTCTAGGTTATTAACTGTCTGACTGTAATCACATCTTCACCATAGGGAGCTTCAAAAGCTTTTCATTTGCATTGAATCAGTTGCCTTCCTCCCTGTCTTTTTTCCCCCTGGAAATAAGCTTAAATAATTCAACAAACTGCACACATGGCTAGTGATTATTGAACCATTCTGAAACACTCGAGGCAAATGGACCATTATGTGGTGGGAATTAAAACTTTCCTTGCAGTCATTGGGAGACAGAAATATAAATACGTACATACATGTATACATGCATGCACATCTATTTGTATATATAAATAGAATCTCACACACAGGTATGTATATGTGTGTATGCAATCATTCACTACTCACACAACCATAATGACTAGAAAGAAACCTTGCTACATTAGTTACTGCAGTGCTGAAAGACTGCACTGGAGGTGATCTACTTATGTGTTATGGTAAACAGATGCTCTGTCTTCTGAAGGTAGTCCAAAAATTCCTCTTCTTTTACATTATGTTTCTCCACAGAGAAGGAATATGAATTTGTTTTCTATAATACATGTGTGTGTAAGACAGTCATACAGAAACCTGCTGCTAAGCTTTTCAAGCTACATCGCTATTTTCTCAGATGCAGAATAGAATATGAATATAAAATATTCTATATTTCAGAGGATTCTTCAATCTGTGTCTATCTATAGCTATGATTCCTAATTTTAAAAAGTGAAAACAATTATACATAAATGTTGAGTTGAGATACATTTTTTGACCACAGTAGGAAAAAAAAACCCAAACATGATTCTTGCTCCCTGGTTGCACATCATATTTACATCAGTTAAATACACACATGTATAATGAAAAATGAGCTAGAATTGGTAGGAAATAATGCTCCACAACTAATTATAATTTGGAAGTCATTTTTAATGAATAATCCTCCATGTCACACTAATTAGAATAGAAATGTTGGTTTCCATGAATATTGAAAACTCCAAAAAATTCTTGGCATGATTCAATATACGCATAGAATTAAGGGGGAAAAAGAGAGATTACTACTATGGTATGGTAAAATATTACTTTATCAACATAGAGATGCTAATACTATGTGATAAGTCCCTACTGAAAAAAATACTTTTTGTACTTGAGCCCATTTCAGATCTTCTTAACAGATTAAAAGAGAGCTGCATGTGAAATAGAAAAACTGACAACTGCTCACGTGGATTTATGGGGAAATGGTCTTCAGGGTCCTGCCGCCTTCGGAATTATGGACCAAGGTAGTGGTATTGAACCATTTGAGGCATATTCAGAGCAT
This sequence comes from Alligator sinensis, assembly GCF_000455745.1. Lineage (NCBI taxonomy): Eukaryota > Metazoa > Chordata > Crocodylia > Alligatoridae > Alligator > Alligator sinensis. The sequence goes on along the minus strand of NW_005842082.1, from coordinate 2,405,127 downwards.
GAGAGGAATAGGCAAACTGATTTCAATGAGAGAAATTATCCATTGTTTCCCTGAACTGACAAAGTAGGAGGGACATTTTACTATAGGACTGTCAACCCTCCTTTTTTTTTCTCCTCATGCCATCACATTGTG
>NW_005842082.1:2388730-2404964 GCF_000455745.1 Alligator sinensis | reverse complement strand
GGGGGGGGGGGGGGGGGGGGGGCAGTCTTCCTGTGGTATCTATTGATGGAACGTATGGGATCAATTTTTTTCACAGTTAGTTAAAAGGCTGCAGACTAAGTCCACAAATGGAAAATGGGCCTCTTCAAGAGTGAATATTCAAGTAGGGGTTCTAGTGTGTAAACTAAGGCTCTCTTATTTTTAGTCACATGAATAGCCAGTCCACCAATATTCACTGATATCACGAAGAACACTCACATGAGTAAAGTTCAACAAAAGCCGAAGCATTTTCAGACCAAAGACAGAGTAAGGCCTGGCAACAGTGGGAGGTATGTGTATTCTGAACAGTAAAAATCAGACCTCTTAGTTAAGGTTCAGGTTGGGAAAGCCCAGCTGCTTGCCCCAGCCTTAAGACTGTGCTCTTCCTTCTCTCCCAATCCTGGTTGGGCTGTTTTCAGCACTCCGACCCCTCCATCCCCAGACAGACAACTCCCCTAGTGGACCAACCAACTCCATCCCGCCTCCTATGAACCCACTAGCCCCTTCCCTTCCTGATCCGAGGTACAGACTGGGCCACAGATACAGACGGCTATACCCTGTACAGGAGAGTTCATGCATAAAAAAGGGGTGGGGTGTAGCTTTCTATGTCAAGAAAAGCTACATGTCCCTGCAAGCTGACATTGGCATCCATGGAGGATGACTGGAGACCCTCTCTGTTAAAACACATGGGGAATGTGGCACAGGGGACACAATGGTAGGAGTTTAACCTCCTAATCAGGAACAAGAGATTGACCAGGAATTTGCCAGGGAACTGGCTGAGGCTGCACACTATTGGTGCATGGTTGTCATGGGAGACTTCAACTACCTGGACATCTCATGGGGAGGGCACACAGCCAAATCCAAATGGTCACAAAGCTTCCTCATGTGCGTGGATGAGCTCTGCCTGACTCAAGAAGTCTATGGACTGACAAGAGGTAAAGCGCTACTGGACCTGGTACTAACCAAAGGGGATGATCTAGTCAGTGACCTAAGAAATGAAGGAAACCTGGGAGACAGTGATCATGAGCTGAACACTTTTACTATCACAAAGCTGGCAAGTCATTCAGCAATGCAGAAGTCCTCGACTTTAGGAAAACTGACTTTGATAGCTCAGGAGGCTTGTTGTCAAGGCCCTAAGGGGCCATGACTCGACAGGGAGGGGAGTCCAAGATAAGCGGTTGCTCCTTAAGGGAGCGATCCTGAAAGCACAAGGGATGGCCATCCCATCTCGGAGGAAAGGTAGCAAAAGGGCACAGCAACCCCCTTGGCTCATGGACCTCCTATATCTAAAAAAAAGAGGCTTATAAAGGATGGAAGACAGGAATCACCACTAAGGAGGAGTATTCTGCAGTGGTCCATAACTGTAGGGAGCCCCACCTAGCTAATAGAGCAGTGCGAAGCTTTGGGTGTTGATTCAATTCACAAGAGACTTGGCCCGATTTGGTTCTCCGAATCAGGGGACCAATTAGAAGGTCCAAATCAATGTAACGCTCTCTGAATCAGAAAAAATTTGGAGAGCTTTGATGATTCGGGCAGTGCCCCGTGGCTGCAGCAGGGACCTGCAGCCGAGTCCAAACTGGTAAGTACTAGGGTCAGGGGGGTTAGCCCCCCCCCCCCCCCCCCCCCCCCGACCCCTGCCCCCACCTGGTCCAGCTCCTAGTGTTTTAAAGAAAAGCCCCAGTGCTCACCAGGTGCTGCCAGGTGTGTGGCAGGGGGCGATCCCTGCTGCCCCCACTTCCCCACACTGCATGGTGGGGCTCTGCATGTGCTCCGTGACACCCCCTGCTTCCTCAGCCCCACCACGGGTGCCCTGCCCAGGTCAGCTATGGTCCTTTAAGAAAAAAAAACCTGAGAAAAGCCCCGGGACTCCCCACTCCTGCAGCAGCCTTGGGGCTTTGCGGGGGGGTCATGTAGAGCCCCTCATGTGGCAGGGGGGCAGTGGGGATTGCCCCCTGCTTGGCAGGAGCAGTGAGTCTGGGATTTGTTTTTTTTTTCTTCTTAAAGGGCCAGAGCTGCAATGGGCAGGGCAGCCATGGGGGGGTTGGGACGGGGGGGTCAGGGGCTCATAGCTGAGTCCCCCATGCAGCATGGGGCAGTGGGGGGGCAGCAGTGATCACCCCCCACCTGGCAGCACCCGCTGAAGTGGGACTTTTATTTAAACAAGTGCCAGGAGCTGGGGCGGGTGGGGCAACCATTGCCAGGTTGGGAGAGCAGGTTGGGGATGGGCCTGGATGATTCAGCTGAATCAATTCAGGGCAGTGATTCGAATCACTGAATTGAATCATTGTCCCCTGAATCACCCAAACCCGAAGTGAATACTACTCACTTTGCACAGGCCTACTAGCTGAGATTCTGATTTGCACATGAAATTCAGTACAAGTTTTGCCATTGATTTCAGTAGTTTAAGCCATTAGTCTTGCATTTAATTTAATGGAGTACATTCCCTCTGAATTAGATACTTCTTTATTTTTAAGACACGGGCAAACCTCCTAACCTGACACACATAATCAAATAATAAGTACATTCCACTAGAATTTTATTTGTAAAAGGTATCCAGCATGTATCATTGCTTTAAGCTGATAGCTATATAATTTTACAAATTTTGTCTCAGCCTATGAATGTTAGCATCATATGTTTGAAATAACAAAGCTGTTTATTTTAGCATATGTTTATATTAGCAAGAAAACATGATGCTCATATATGAACATGTGCTGATTGCTCAGATCAGCAAAATTGTAATAATAATTTTCATCCGATCCCATATTTTTCATAAACGTTCAGCCAGTCACCACAAAGCACTACTTGTCTGGAAAGCGGCTGTTTAAAAATGTCATGTGCCACTCAGGATATCTGCTTCATGGACTATTGGTCTGCACTGCCACTGTTATCTGGCTTCACCATTTTAGAAAAGATCGAAGATGTCACAGAACTAACATAGGCTGCAGTGTAGCAAGGAAAAGGCTTTGTGGATGGAGAAAAGAGACATGGTTGAGGACAATGTCTCTGTGTTTAGTCAGAGCCAGCTATGCTGACTTAAGTAAAAAAAAATACAGGTGTATTGCTTTTTATCTATTAGCTCTGTATAGCGAACTTAGTGATGGGAGTGAGGGCTGGACTTCATTCTTTCTTTTATATCAATAGATTTGTTATTTTACACCAGGGCTCTTCAACTTCTGAGCAGCCAGGGGCTGCAAGCCCTGTGGGTCACAGGCCCTTAAGCTGCACCCTGTGCAGGCACCTCCACGCTGCACTTTGGGCACCACTCCCCAGAGGGCCAAAGTGTGCTGAGCTGGGATATGGGCCGTGGAAGGAAGGTGTTGGCCTTCATCATGTTCTGGCTGATGGGGAAGGTCATGCTCCAACTACTGTTTAGCACCTTCACCACTCACTGCTTCAGAGCCATTTTCTTACTGCCCAACTGCTCAAGGCTGCTCAGCAAAGTGTTCTTCCACTCTGCCACCACTCCAGTCCCCCAACACTGCTGCTGCCTGAGATGGAGCAACATGCCCTGCCAGAGCCCAACACCAGTCCCAGGGCAGCAGTAGTGGCGATAGCAGTGGCAGGGGAGAGACAGAGTCACAGCAGCTGCCTGCTCCCCCGCCACCTTGTATCCAAACCTAAGACAAGGGGCTTTTTCCCCTATCTTAAATGAGGGGTGGAGGATCTCATTTGGATTTGAATAAATATGGTAAAGTTAGGAGATCAGGTGCTCAATTAACACCTCTTTTTATTAGTTTTTTAGCCACTGCTGAATAATGTCACTTATCTGTTAGGCCTTTCTGTTCAGAAATGTTCCCTTTTCCTGGTAGGTGCCTTTTCTTCCCTTTCTCTTCTCTTAGTGTAAGTAGAACTAAATTCCATTTGTAGAACAGCAGATGGCTAAATCTGTGGAACTAAACCTATGTTAATACTTATGCCAAGTTTCGGACCATCTTTCAGTAAACCCCACACTTGAAACACAGTTTCGGCGCAGACAGAAGTCACAATTTTTGCCTGATCTAGCCCCTGAAAGCACCCTACAGCTGTGACCAAACAGAAGTGAGAGTTCAGATGAAGACATTTCAAAACATAGTGTCTTCAGTCACGTGTGTCTTTGCTACCTCCTAGGCTTGGAGCATTTTCAGAATGGGAGGGGGGAAAGGGTGTGGAGGGAATTCAGTCTGAGAATGTTTCAGCTGCCGCTGGAGAGTAGTGTGGACGGATTCGAGCCCTCCACCAACAAAAGTGGGGAGGGGGCTCCAATCCACCCACAACACCCTCCAGCACTGGCTGGAGGATACATAGAAGAACTCCCTCTGCTCCCTTTCCTCCCTCCCTTTCTGAAAACAGTGCCCAGGCGGGGAGGAAGGAGGAGCCATTGCTAGGGGGAACTGGCTCCTGGCTCCAAGTCAGCAGCTAGATTCCACAACCCCCTCTCCTCCCTGGACCCAAGAGTGAACTTATGTTTGGTCTGGGGAATCACTGTAACTGAGAATATGTCCTACAAAGTGTTATGAGTTACAGCAGGGAGTTGCTCTCCTAGCTGCACCTTTTAAAACAGCACTAGACTGGAGACATTTGTGTGTGCTAAGATAGATAAATATAGTGAGAGTTAAATTCTTTATGATATACACCTCAGCCCTATTGGTTTAAATAAGTCTGTCTGTGCATAAATGAGACCAGAATTTAACTCACATTTTTGGGGTTTTGTTTTTCTTTTAACTCAAAATATTTGCTAAATGTGATGGACAATGATGAACCAACATGGAAAAATCACACACACACATGCCATCACCAGATCTCCACCCAAAATGTGGTGAACCAAAACTTACTTGAAATTCACAAAATGTAGGGGCTTTTTTTTCCTCTTCATTTTTCATTTTCCCATTCCCTGACTAGAAATACAAGAAAGCTTTTTTATTTTAAAGAATTCCACCCAGTTTCATGACTAAAAAGACTCAGATTTTTCAATTAAGCATCTGAACTTGTGGGTTACCTGAATTGCAGCCCTCTAGGATTCATGTCGTACTATTCAGTAGCCCCTGCCCTGTTGTGAGGTCTTGGTTAATTTATGCATTATCTTTCCACGTTATGAAGTAAAATTATACCTTGGGCATTGACAGCCAAGATTTTCTGCCACTAAGTGCTAATGAAAATTGCTAATCCCAACTCATTTTGTCAAGGGGCTCACATGGGGCAGACATCATCCTTGTATCAAGGAATAGCCAAAGGGTATTACGCAAGTCCACACATTTTGCTGTATTCATCAGTTTCACACATCACTTGTAATAGGTACTAAGATGAAAGAATAAATTGTTTTCTAGTGTTAAATGTATGGTACAAAGTGCTTTTAAGAAACCACAATCACAAACACTTGTTTGTAAATATTATCCATGGTATTGCATGGCTATGAAAAGATTTCCAGCAATTGACTAAGGTTCAAAATCTTCATGTATTTTGATTTTAGTGGTATATCTTTGTCAGTTGGGAAACAATGTTAATCTTGGAAATTTAGGGACCATTTGTATTGAGTGCACACTAGTTCAGTATAAACTCCACTGAAGCCTTGATGATGCTTTAATTTACATGGAAATAAATAATAGCACTATTTGGCCTAGGGATAAAGTTTGGATGGCACCTCCTGGGCTATCTAGACTTTTGTACTTGCATTACTCATTTTATTTAGATTTCATTTTGGGGTTTTCTTTATGCCATTTCAAAAAAGAAGGGTTTAATCAGATTAAATGTGAAGCACAGTTGATTAATTACTCTGTTACTGAAGCAGGATTGTGCAGCTTTGAATTCTAAGAATCAGCTTCTTTAGTCCCACCTCCTGCCATCATCTGTCAGATTATACTTCATTACTAGTCCATTCAATTTTACAGATAACATGGCTTCTCGTTCATATGAGCTATCAGAGAAAATAGCCTTTCATTATCACAAACTATGGAAACTGGAGTTAATAAAAATCAATCACTTTCTATCCTCCTGTACTATGATATCTGAAAAGACAGCACTCACAATTTCTGCTTAGCAGCAATATTATATGCTACAGAAATGTAATAACCTGGAGTTTGATTTGTATTTTGTGGCCTTGAAACAAATGTAGATGGAAAGGTCACAGTTCTTAGAATTTTTCGGAACCTATTCCATTGGGAAACATGGTGAGGGATACCTTTTATAGGTTCTTATCTAGAAATGTAAATGTTTTGCCACTACACAATGAGGAACAGAATCAGATCAAGCCTCAGAAATGTGAAAGAAATCATGCCTCCACATGGAATGATGAAAAAAAATCTTACAGAATACAGAGGAATGCAAAAATATTTAGGGGACTACTTTCTCGTTTTCTCCTAATAATTAATTATTTTTCTAAGTTGTCTTCTGAAAGTCTGGCATGATACAATTAATGACAGCATTTACTAAAGTATCACCTGTAAATGACACAGTTGAACTGATGCAGTTACTGGCATAAACTGCTACAACTTTTGTGTGCTGTTAAGTAATCTGCTTCAATATTTTCATTGTTTGTTTGTTTGTTTTTAAATCTCCCTACTATTCTCTCTCTGCTTGCTTTATCCATTTTTCCAAACAATGTGCATTTTGATTTAATTGGTGAATAGTGTAATAATTTTATTATGAACAGTTTAGAATTATAAAGTAGAAAAAGAGTATAGTTGGAAAACTACTTATGGAAAAAGATAAAATATTTTTCTACCATTGCTCCTTTTTTATTTAGAAGCTATAAAACACATTAGAAATTATTATTTATTTCCAGTGAGAGGCTTACTAAATAAACTTACTAAAATAAAAGCTACCTGAATAATTTTCAAAGTTGTTGTCTGCCTAACCATTCCTATCATGCACCTGTATCTGACAATACCTGAAAATGTATTTCAAACATAATGATTTGTATTTTGGATATTACAATAATATTCAAAATGTGCTATCTGCTGTAACAATATATAGAAAGACAGTCAATACAGGTAATAAACAACTGAGATTAAAAGTTAGATTTTATTGTAATTTTTTTATTTTAAAATTTAATTTTCTGAGGAAATTTACCATTTACTTAAAAATAGCATAAGAAACATACTGTTTTTAAAACTTTCTTTTTTGGCCTAAACTAGGACTTTCAAAATGTTGATTGGTCAGTTTTTTCCATACACCCTACATTTCCACTGTTTTTTGCAACTGAAAGGAAACAAAACCCCATTGATTATTGTTTTATACTTTTTTATTCTTTATTTGCAATTTTAAGTTCAAAGATAACTTTTCAAAACTTCTCACCTTTTGAAAAGTTACAGTAGCAACAGAACATACATTTTTGTGAAACTTTATAAAGTGAAACATTGGACTGAAAATAATTTTGAAACCTCAATTTCCTATTTTTTTCTTTAGCTCTATACGTAGTCAAATAGCAGGATTTTTTTTTTTCTTTTTCTTTTCTTTTTGCATAGGTCTTGGTTTTACTTCATTATTTGAGATTAATATTTACTATCCATACTACTTTTTACCTCTTCATAATTAAATAGATGATTATTCAGTTGTTAGGATGAAGATACCAATTAAGAGTATGTGAGAAGATGAGACCATCAAAAAATGGGTGAACAGAGAAAAGAGAGGCAACTATGAGAAGTAGAGAGGAAAGAATGAGAACCTTTCAAAAGACTGGGCAAAAATAGACCATGGGGAAAAAAAATGGAGATTATTTGTATTTTGAAATGGATGAGAGTGGAAAGAATGAAAGGGTAGGAATACTTTAGCGATGGTTTCATGAAGTTCTTAGGTGGAGTTAGAGGTAGAAAGTATGCAAGAAACTTCAGTAGAGGTTGGAGACAAGATGGAAGACAAGGCATTAAAAGATAAAAAGAAAACAAGGTGAGGGACAAAAAGTGGAGAAGGTCTGTCTGATACATTTCTAATAGCCAGCAAGGTCTTGTATAGAGAGGGAAGAGAGCTAATGGTATGTAAGGATTTTAGGAGGAAGTCAAAGGTTGGAGAAAAATTACAGAAATTATTGTCAATGATGTCACTGATGGAGAGGTGGTAGCTTTCTTTGGAAAGAAAATGGCAAAACTGGCAGAAGATAAATCAGATGTACTAGAGGAAATTTATATGACATGCAGTCTGCAACAGACAAGAATCAAGATAAGCAAACACCTAACTACTGTAGAGCCAACAAGTTCAACAGGCCAAACTAACACTGGCCTAATCCTTGTGTGTCCTTTGGATTAATAGAAAAATCCTCTAATCTCTATTTCTAATCCTGCTCTGTTTTTACTGACACATTCATCAAATAACTGGGACTGGGGGAGCAAAAGTAAGTCGAATAGAGACATACAGAACACCTCTATCAACACATGAACCCACAGGCCAGTTGTAAAGGCCAGATCTGAAAGACTCAGTCTGATCCACCTCTCACTTTCAGGAATGTAAACCTGCTATAACTCCACTAAAGCAATTGTGTTACACCAGAGTATTTTCCAAGGCATGCCAGCAGTTGGCAGGGACATGCCCAGGAGTTCTTACTTTCTAGGGATTTTCTATTTCAATAATGGCTGTGGGAACAGGCTCACAAGTTAGGTCTGTCTTTCGGCAGTAGCAAAATAATGGCCCTGTACCAACCTGAGCCTCTGCACTGGGATTTCTGTGGACCATAGGTCATGACAACTGAGGTACCCCACTGTAAAAGAGCAACTAACTTGAAGAAGTGTAAGAGCTCCCCTGAATTATTCAAGCCTCCAGAAGTACCAAATTATTTGTGGCTGTGGTACTGAGGCCATAAATATGCATCTCATTCCCTCTTCAGCAGAGAAAATAGTGGCATTTCTATCCTTTAACAATGGGACAAACTGAAAATGCATTCCTACCATGTAGTGAGCAGATAATTTGTGTAATAAGCTATTTTAGTTTGTTAGGCAGTGCACATGTGTAAATCAGGACTATAATTCATATAGCAAAAGGGCTACTAAATTAGTTATTCAGCAATTTTTTTTTGATAGAACCCGGGGGGCCTGATTTTTCACTTTGCATTTATTTTAGGCTTGCACCTGTTTAGCTGGTAGGTCCTTTTTCCTCTTCATGTTATTTTTTTTTCTGTATCCCTTGTACATATTCTTTTGCTCCTCCATTCAATATGGCTTCAAACATGCTAAGAAGAAAGCTCTTCCATACCTGAAAAGAAAACAAGTACTTTCATTCTAGGGTGTTTTACTTTAAATAAAGAGAAACAGTGAGCACCTATAACATCTCCATCAGACAGGGAGAGAAGAATGTATCCCTGCCTCTAAAAGTTCTCCATCCTAAGTCTCCAAATAGCCATGCCTTCTATCATACAGCTAATGCAGATTCTAACGTTGAATGTGACTGTACACAGAGAATAAGAATCATCGCCACTGAAAAATGAAAACAAACTGATGATAATTTGGAAAACAGAGTTAAAAATGGTTTGTTTGTAATCTGTGGCAAGAAATACTATATTCATATAACGAATCTGTACTATGAAAAATTAAGCATTTTTCTGCACAAGAATATTACTTTATATTGTTATATTTTCCTTCCAGAATGGGATTGTGGTCCTTGAGGGAGAAATGGTCAAAGCGATAGGATAAGATGGTGATCGTGACAGCTGTATTCTGTGTTAACTAGAGAGTGTGAGGGTGTGATGAAACTGGGGCAAAGCAGACTGGAAAAAATTTACATAAATGAAGGAGCTTATGAGAATGTGGACAACTGTTGCGTTGATCATTACACAGAAAAAAAAAGGATTAATTCTTTAAATGGTATAGACAGAGCTTTGTGAACTTTAGGGAAGAATGGTGGTAAAGAGTGACTGAAAAGAAGGAGATGGGAATTAAGAGGAAAGATCAGGAGTTCATTTTTAATCATAAAAGTATTTGCTGGCTTGGGTTCCTAATTTTTATATATATATAATACAAAAGGGATACTTTCTTAAATACGGTTCAGATTTTCTTGTCATTGCTCAGAGACATCTTTTGTTCTGTATACATATATATTTCAGTGAAGATACAGAATATTTAAAGCTTATTAATAGCCCTTAAGAAGCTATTTAAATGTGGGCATTATTAAGCTACTCTTTAACACAAGGATACATTACATGTCTGGTGTAACAGACAAGTCAGATAAGATCTTTCCAACTTTAATGCTGTCAAACTCTTATTGAGGGTGATGTTACTGCATTGATTCTACACATTTTTTGTAATAATACAATACAAATGTGAATTTAATAGGTAATTTTATTAACAGAAGAGACTCTTTCACTATAACAAAAACAAATGTCTTCTTTTTGCCAATCACAATACGCTTTTTCTTCTCAAAACTGCATGAAGATCTGTGTTTTGCTACTAGTCTTCCATTGAAATAAGATTCAAGATACTGTACCTATTCAGAGGTATATCATTAGAAATTCAGTAATACCAGATGAAATAAAAGCCACTGTACAGTAATGATGTTATCAGATTGAGAAGCTTTTCTTTCAGAAATCTCTTCAAAGTTTGTTAACTCAGTGAAGAAACTTGGAAACTAATCCTAGTCATTGGGTGTTTTTTGTTAAAAGACATTTCCCTATTGAAATAATAGCAAGAGCCCAAATCACTGAGAGAGAGACAGAAAGTGAATACAGAACCTTCGTATATTCTGTCATTTTAAAATCTTGTATATGTAGAAGAGACCTGAGGTACCTCAATTGTTAAAGAAATATGTTTATAAGGTATAAAAGAACACATTCTGGGGCATCTTCTTAAAACTTGTATGTACTAGTAGCATAGGGATAAGTATGAGCCTGTAGGTGTGTACTCTTTTACACAGTTGTGTGAGCAAATTGAATTACTGTGGATGTAAATGATTAGTTAATCAACAAGCTGTGACAAACAATTCAAATTATAATGAAATTATACAAATTTCATTCACTGCAGATTTTGTTATTTTTCTCCACTTTCCCTTTCCACTTTCAAACACCTACCCTCTCAGGAGCTTCTCTTCTCTTTTCTCTTTCCCCTGCACCCCAACCAAGTACTTTTCTTCATTTCCCTCTACTTTTGCAGAGTTAAAGTAGTTACCTTTACTTTTCCTGGAGATCTGATAGAAAGAAATGCTAGTGCAATGTCTGCTGTTATCCATCATCACCACATTCCTTCTTTTTCCTCTGCTGGCTTAAGGCTACTACCAGTGCTTGGGAAGAGAGTTGGATAGGATTGTGCACTCCTTTTCTACCCCTGTATCCCTTTGTTTTCTTCAGCATCTACTCTAAGGGGCAGATTCCATGGAATTGGTAGATTAATTCTTATTCCTTTAATTTGTATAGTGGTAACATAGAATCATTGAAAATGAGGGTTGGAAGGGACCTCAGGAAGTCATCTAGTCCAACCTGCTCAAAGCAGGACCAGCCCCAACTAGATTATTTCAGCCAAGATTTTGTATAGGCTGGTTTTAAAAACCTCCAAGGATGGAGATTCCACAACCTCTCTAGGTAGCCTGTTCCAGTGCTCTACTACCCTCCTAGTGAGAACATTTTTCCTAAGATCTAATGTAAACTTCCCTTGCCACAACTTGACACCATAGTTCCTTGTTCTGTCATCTGCCACCAGTAAAAAGACGTGGAACCACCCTTCAGGTCATTGAAGGGTGCTATTAAATCTCCCTTCAGTCTTCTCTTCTCCAGACAAAATGGATCAGTACAGACATTTGGGAGGTTAAATCAGATTCAAATTGGCTGCTTGATTTAAACTTAGCTTGTCCCAGTGCCAGCCTTACAGACCCCGTCTCAGTGACCAGCAATCAGTCTAAACCTATAACCAAACCTAAGTTCCGGGCACACAAGCCAGTCTAAAAGTTGCAGAACTTAAGATAAACCTGGATGTATGTAGTATTAGACTTATTCAATTTAGGTCAAACTAGTGTATGGAATTTCTGTCCATTTCCCCCGCACAGCCTCACTTTATCATGCATCAGTAGATGCATGACAAATAGATCTAAGGAGGTGATACTTCCCCTCTCTGCAGCATTGGAGTACTGCATCCAGTTTTGGGTGCCATACTTCAAAAATGATGTTGATAGACTCAAGAGGGTCCAGAGGAGGGCCACTCATATGGTTAAGGGCTTACAGGACAAGCCCTATGAGGAGAAACTGAGGGACCTGGACCTCTTCAGCCTCCGCAAGTGAAGTTTGAGAGGTGATCTTGTGGCCGCCTACAAATTCATTAGTGGGATGCAGCAAGGGATCAGAGATGCTCTTTTCACCAGGGCGCCTCTTGAGGTAACAAGGAACAATGGTCACAAACTGACAGAGTGCAGATTTAGGCTAGATATCAGGAAAAAGTTCTTTGTGGTAAGGGTGGTGAAAATTTGGAATGGGCTTCCAAGGGAGGTGGTGCTCTCTCCTACATTGGGGGTCCTTAAGAGAAGGCTGGATAGGCATCTGGCTGGGGTTATCTGACCCTAGCGCTCTTTTCTGCCTAGGCAGGGGGTCAGACTTGATGATCTCCTTGCGGTCCCTTCCAACCCTAGCATCTCTGAATCTATGAAAGCCCTGGGGAAGGGAAAACTGGCCCAAGTTTCAGGGCTGCTCTTTTCACCCCTGCCCCCGTGCACTGAATCCCTGGCCCCCAACAAGCCAGGTCTCTCAAACCCCATCCCACAAGCTACTCCAGGTGCAGCCACTTTCATCAGCGTTTGCTGGTGCCAGAGCCAAGTTTGTTTCAGCATTTGCTGCTGCCAGAGCCAAGTAAGTCCCAGTGGGGAGAGGGGATAGGAGGGATGGGGGTGTAGGTTCACTCTGGGGGGACACCCCACCCCATGCCACCTGTGGGTCATGCCTGCCCCCTATCCCATTCATAGGTAGCACTTCCTCTCCCCCCCCCCCCCAACCCAATGCCCTGGTAGATCCTAAATCCCCTCCAGCCTGCTGGAACCCCAACCCACTGGATAGCCACCCCCATCCTGACTTTCCTGACAACAGGCAGCCATTTTGAATCAATTTAACCTCCCCCTAGTGCCCCTGAATGCATGCACTTTGCCAAAAAGACCAGTTCCTCAGCCTTTCATCATAAATCATGCATCCCAGCCCTCTATTTCTGTTGCCTTCTGCTGGACTCTCTCCAATTTGTCCACATCCTTTGGGGGAGGGGGGGAAGCAAAATTAAACAGAGTATTCCAGATGTGGCCTGACCAGTGCTGAATAGAGGGGAATAATCACTTTTCTCAATCTGCTGATGACACCCTACTACTGCAGCGCAGTATGCCATTAGCCATTTTAGGAACAAGGACACACTGTTGGCTCATATTCAGCTTATTGTAACACCCAAGTCCCTTTCTGCAGAGCTACTGCTTAGCCAATTAGTCCCCAGCCTGGTCCAATGCATGGGACTGTTTTTTTCCTAAGTGCAGGACTTTGCACTTGTTCTTATTGAACCTCATGAGATTTATTTTGGTCCAATCTCCAATTTGTCTAGGTCTCTGTAAATACTAACACTACCCTCTAGAATATCTACTACTCCCCCCATCTTGATGTCATCTGAAAAGTTGCTGAAGGTGCACTCCATCCCATCTTCCAGGTCATTGATGAATATATTGAACAAAACCAGCCCCAGGACTGCTCCCTTGGGCACTCCACTTGATACCAGCTGCCAACTAGACATTTAGCTATTGATTACTAGCCTTTCAGCCTGATGATACAGCTATTTTTCTATCCTTTTTACAGTCCATTCATCCAACCCATACTTCCTTAGTATACTAAAATAGTTCTGGGAAAGTGAGGAAGGTTACTGTAATGGGAGGGAGAGAAACAAATGGACAGGCTACAAGGTCCCTATCTAGTTGGGAAAGCAAAACAGTCTGCAAAGAGATGGAAACTGAAAATTTCAAAGGAAAGAAAGATGGGAACTTGATAGCAAGAGTGTGATATCATTCATCTAGTAGGAGAAGTTTGTCAGACTTCCATAGGAAAAAAGAAAGAGAAAGGGTGAGGCTTAAATGATTGAGGGAATAGGTCTTAGCGAAAGATGAATGAGTGGAAGGAGGAAATAATCCCCTAGAATCTAAGAAAGGAGTAATAAGAGTTTAGGATGACAAGTAATACTTTCTTGTATATGTCTGAGACAGCAGAATCTCTACAGTCAGTCCCGTATGTGTTACACAGTTTTGGAATTCTGAGGGTAGGCAGCAAGGTTGAGCCATTTGAAAAGACTCTATATCCCAGACTTTGGCCAAAAGACTGTTTTGAACTCACTGGGTGCATCTACATGTTCATTAATGCACAGTAGTTACAGTGCTGCTTAATGAAATACTAACTAAATGCATAATAACTAGCGCTACTGTCTGATCTTCTGTCATGCTTACTGTGCAGTAACCTCATAACATTGCACACTAATATATTAGCATGGTTTTTGACCAACAAGCTACTGTACAGTGTTATTAGGCTACTGTGCAGTAAACATCTTGTGTAGATGCTATATAAACCTAAATAGAAAGCCTTTTTCTTACCACTATTCAGTACTAGTATATACAAATTCCTATTCTTATGTTGACTAATGGAGAAGATGTCATTTAAAACAAGATTGGCCAAAACACTAAAAAATATTATTCAGGAGAGGGAACACTACTACATTACTACATATTAGACTGTTACCTAATACAAGTACATTTTGTCCATGTTTAAGTTCTATGATTCTGTGAACATGATCTAATCTGTTACATTGTTAACTAAGATTGTACATTGTATTAAATATAATGCTGAGTAAATTAATTCCTGATGACTACCAGATGGCCTACGTGTGACTCTTGATCCAGTTTCTGGTACTGAAACCACATCACAAGTCCAATGCCACAAATAGTGGAGATTTTTCTTTCAAAAGCAAGTGGTAAGAAGGTGTAATGAAGCAAGATCAGGGCCCTGAGCCCAAATGCTAGGGAAGTTCATCCCCTGAGGCTGCAGGGAAGCAGATGCCACCTGCAGCAAGCACCGATCAATACCCACAGCCCAGCTGGTGCTATTGGCTAGAGACAGACTTTACACATAAACTGGTGTAAATGACCAGAAACTGGTTTAAACCTGTAACAGAACAGATGTTCAGTGAACACAAACCGATTTGAAAATGGCCGAATCGGTTTAGGATAAACCTGATTGAATATAGTATCAGACTTAACTGATTTGGGTCAAATCAGTTTATGCAATGTCTGTCCCAAACCCCTTGCTGGTTTGAGAAAAATCAGACTCTCCCAGCATCCTGGCATGCTCTCTGGGCTGGGCAGGGCCCTCTGCTCCACAGTAGGGCTGGCCTTTCCCCTCTGCTCCCTGGCAGCAGCTCCATCCAGCATGACTATGGGCTGCTGCCCACCCCTGCTGATACTCCCTGCTAAGAGGGAATTCCCCCCTCCCCTCAGCCTTGCGGAGAGGTGTCTGTGTATTAGCTAGCAGACCACATGCTGGCTATGGTCATGCTGAATCAACAAGTAGAATCAACAGGTAGCTGGTAACGTCCCTCTGTTGTTTTCTTAATGGGATGATAAACACTGAGTTAGGGGTGATAAACACTGTTATCAATTCCCTGCTGGGATAATCAGAGCATCCTGCTGGGGCCTGGCCATACCCCCCTCCCCTCTAGCTCAGTGCTATGCAAGGGAAGACAGGGCTATTCTATCACCCCCCAGCTTCTAGCCTGAGCCACTGCAGGCATGTGTTGATATTTCTAGAACATTCATGCAGTTACAGAGTGATTCAGCCTAGCCAGGTTAGACTAACCTGCAAAGATTGAATCAATTCAGGCACAGGCTTTTTGAAAGTCTGTCACTAGCCAATAAGACAATCAGGGCAGCAATTCCTCTGAGGCCACAAGTAACAAGCTCTAACAGCTCCAGCCTTTAAAAGCTAGGCGCAGCCTGGAGTGTTCTGGGCAGACTGAAGAATTTCATCATGATCTCCACATGCTTCCTTTCTTTCTCTTGACAAATCTCTGGTCCTTACTCTGGCTTTGGCTCCTGGTTCTAGTGTTTCTCCTGACATATCCTGATTCTGGCCTGGTTCCTTTGCTCTCTTAATTCTGGGAAATCCCTAGGAATCCAGCTCCTGGACTTTACCCATCTCTCAGGTGACTGCTCTTGACTGCCCATGACTTGTTCCTAACAGAATGGGACCACTCTTACCAATTCAGTTAATTACTTCAGCTCTGGACTGTAGACACATCAATGCCTTAGAGGGGCAGGGTTGGAAGCATGCACC
>NW_005842082.1:2387390-2388699 GCF_000455745.1 Alligator sinensis | reverse complement strand
CTGAACCTCTTTCTATCAATAACCACGCTAAAAGGAACAAGAAGCTCTATGGCTATTGACTTGACACCTTTTAGGAGCCCTAAATTCACACAACATTTAAAAGAAGAGAAAAAGAATACTGAGCGGATGGCTTAGATTCCAAGAAATGCAGATTTCTTAAATTGTTCAATCTGCATTACTTAATAGAGCAGGGAGCCAATTAAGAGCAGTCCCCTATTCAGTTTAATTAGGCTAACTACAGGTAAGGGAATCATATGGTATAGGGAGGAGCATTAGATGCAAGAATCTCTCTTGTATCTCTTTCATGTCTTACTCCTCCACTGTGACAGTGTTAAAGATATCTAGTACTTGACTTTCACCCTTTTAATGCTGAAAGTTTAAACCACACACACGCGTACACACATACTTTACATTAATAACACATTTAAATTGTATATCCCAGGTAAACTATGCCCAGATGCTAGAAGGAATGGAAGTGAGACAACTGACATACTATTTTTTTTCCAGTTAACCATAGTGACAAATTATGTGTAAGTCTTAACTCCAACCTTACTACATATAAACATTTTGCATAAACCTATGTAGCTGCTTTCAAAATGACCAGATATTAAAGCTTCATATGAAAGTTGAACTGCTTTCTAGATGCTAAACTTTGGAATATGGCCAAACATAGCAAGATTATGAGAAAAATATAGAAAGAAGCTTTTTCTTTGCAAAGGTTTTCATCAAGCTGCATGCTACATTCTTGGTATGTGGCTCTAATGTTTTCTATTTAACAGAAAATCAGTGTTCTGATACTTCCACCTAAGTTTCTCTGAATCTGCAGTCTGTAGAGATAGATGCTTGGCTTGTTAGGTAAAGAGAGAAAACAAGATATAGACATTTCCAAACTGAAAAAGGGTTCATGAGAGGAAGTGAACACACAAACAAGAAAGGGAAAAAAAAAATCAAGTTAGAGAAATCCAGGGAAAATGATTAAATCATTCCACAACACTTTTTAAATATACAACTGGTACCTGTGCAGGTTCAAAACAAAAGGATTATTTTTAGCCATTTAGATACACAAGGTTGGTTCTCATTATTGGAATATCAGAGTGCCTCACTATCTTCATTTATCCTCAGAACCCCCTTGTCAGGTAAAGAAGTGCATGAAAAACAAGGACCCAAATTAAGGTTTTGAGGCACCTAACTCACATTGGTTTCAATGGAAAATTGCCTGAGATCACAAAAGGAAGTCAATACCAGAACAAGGAACTGAACATGTTTGTCCCAGGTCCCAGCTAACAAGCTGCTGTCTGTTACTTCATCT
>NW_005842082.1:2372074-2387380 GCF_000455745.1 Alligator sinensis | reverse complement strand
TTTCCCACTTGTATATTTTTATAAGAACCTAGCAAATTGGCCTACATAAGGAGCAAGGAGCAGCACACAAAACATAAAAAATATTTCCCAGAAACCAGAAGACTCTTGAAATAAATGGTATGCTGTTTTATTTAAAGGATGCTATATAAGAATTATTTAATAGACATCAAAGTCACAGTTTCTGGGTTTTTGAGAAAGGGCCTAAATTAGAGGACACCTGATTATCTCTCATGGTCTTCACTGTACAATCATTTGCACACTTATGCATGCCACACATACCAGTAGGCAACTGACCTTGGTTTTAATTTATTTTATTTTATTTTGCCTCTTTTTATCACAATGTTGTTCATTTGTAAATCTTTGGAGAATCAAATTTTGAATCCTTTTTATATTCGATACTAAAAACCAAAAAAACCCCTCAGTTCTTAATACTGCTTCTGAACAAAATGGAAAAAATGAAGACACAAACAGACAAGGAAAAAAAATCCAAAATAAAAACAGCAAGCTACACTTCATAGATTTTTTTGAAACTAGGAGGGGAGATTATAATTCTCTAATCTGATATCCAGCATAACACAGGCGATAGACGCTCATCCAGACTGGGCTTGTCTCTCTTTACTGTTATAGTTAATATGCAAGTCATTGAGTACTATATAGAGATACTAGCCAATTGCCTGTCAAGAATGACCAGGGGTGGGGGAGGGAGGATGCCCCACCCAATGCCACCCCACCCAATGCTCTATGCTGCCAAATCTCTGCCTCTGACCCCACCCCCCCCCCCCCCCCCCCCCCCATGCCTTGCCCACCTGCTCCGGTCTGGTCTGAGCCCATTGCTTCCCCCCATTCCCCCTCTGCCTCCAAGGAGCAGGGCTGGAGAGGGGTTGAGGCCAGTGCCACTGGCCTTGCCCACCTGCTTGGGCCCTGCTGAGGAACAGCAAGGACAATGCCACCATGGCAATGGGGACTGAGGGGCTGGAGTGGTGGGGAAAGGCCAAAGCTGCTGGCCTCACCCACCCACTCTGGCTCCTCAGTCCCCTCCATCATGGTGGGGGAATCAGGCAAGCGGGGACGGCCCCATTCCCCTCCCCCTGCTCCCTTCTCCCCCCCACACCATGTTGGGTCTGGGCTCATTCCCCACCGCTCCATCCCCCTCTGTCTCCAAGGAGCAGGGATGTGGGGGGGTGGAGGGGCAGGGCCAGCACCACTGTCCTTGCCTGCCCACTCTGGCCCTGCTGGGGGATGGCAGGAACAGTGCTACCATGACAGTGGGGACTCAGGCGTAGGGGGGCAAGGGCAATGGTGCTACCCCCACTCCGCCCACTCTGGCTTCTCTGTTGCTGCCACCTGCAGGAAGCAGAGCTGGGGTGGTGAGGGGCATAAGGCCAGCAGCACTGGCCTTGCCCCCCCTGCCCCTTCAGTTCCATTATGGTGGCGCATTGCCGCCACCGCCTCCTGTCCAAAACGTTGTTGGAACACTCTGATTGGTTGTTTCATATAACCAGAGTTCAAATAAAGCATTACAGACAGAAAGATAGACTAGGCCTTTTATATTATTAGATTAGATAAAAATAGATATAGATAGATATAAATATATACATATATCTATATATCGATATCTATCTATATATATATGTAAAGAGGGATATACATATATAGATAGATAGATTAGATATAGATATAGATGGATAGTCTAAAAATTATATTATATATACATATATATGTATATACATATATAATATAATTTTTATAGACAATCTCTCTCTCTCTCTATATATATATTCATATTCTCTTTCTCATATATATACACATCATATATATGTGATCTTGGACCTTGTAAATCCCTCTTTATATCTACCACTCGATAGATAGATGTAAAGGGGGATTTACAATGTTCAAGATCATAAGATGCCATTGGCATGGAATTAGGGCTTTTTGATCCTGCTAGCAAAGGTGAGGTAAATTCGACACTATGCTAGTTCTTTCTCCTTTGGTTATGCTGCCAGAATGAAAAATTAATTTATTAGAATGTAGACATGGGGTACAAGGTCACCCTAGAATCCAAGTTGTCACTTTATTTCTTAGTTCTGAAATATTTCTTTGAACTTCCTACACCTTCCATTTTACATATTGCATAATTGTGCAATTCTGCCCCTTCTCCCATTTAAGGGAGTTTCAATCGGAGCAAAATTCAGGTCTATGTTAGGAACACAGAAATCACATCTATCAATGCTATTGGCCTTGGCATGCTCCTGGCTCTTCTACTTCACTTCCAGATCCATAGTAACTTTCAAGACTCTTCGTGGGAAGATTTTAATACATTGTATAGACCTTCAGCTGTCATTGAGTCCTGTTTTTAAGTATGTTTTCCATTTTATACTGTATGCTCACCCAAATTGCTGAGAAAAGTTAGATAACTAAAAACACATAATATAGGTCATAACTGCTGCCTCCTTATACACAAGTGAAAAAGAAATTGCACAACTGGAAATAGTGGTTCACTATACGCCTGTATACTGAAGCTGACATCAGTTGACACAGATAGACATAGGACTATGTTGCAAATCCACCTTTAAATTTATGACACCACTGAAAATATACATTCCTTTCCTAAATGTTTTTTAATAAAAAATTTTAATAATCATATTAATCACACTTAATCATGTAATTAATAATGTAGAGTTTGGTTATATTTAGAAGTTTAATAAGCATATACCCCAAAAGTTTAAAATGAAAGAGATCAACACTTTTATGTAAGACAAAAACGCAGTAGCAGAAAGTTTATGCTCAGACGCATACTAATATTATATTTTAAACACCAGTTCAAAATCAGCATGCACTGACACGTCACACTTCCAAACTACTGAAGTCAAAGCATGGGTCTTAGAAGGAAAAGTAGCCTATTCTATATGGAATGAACTGTGAAACAATGAAAAATATGAAAGAAATGCCTTATGCCGAAATATGCTTTGAATCTACCACTAAATTGATCTAGGGTATTGTAAATGAGAATAAGGATCTGTAATCCCCAAGAAAGACATCCAGATGCACATCAACAACATTCAACATTTAGAGGGCAGCTGGTAAACTGGATTGTATTCCTTTTGAAAAGGCACTATGACGCAGTTGTTTATTCAGCAAAACAAACTGTTCCCTGTGTCCGTTAACAAGGCTGGCTTTGTGCAGCACAGACTTCTGCAGTGCTGACTCCTGTTTGGAACCATTTCACACTAATTAGAAATAAGAGAAAAGGCTGTGTTCATAAAAAGTCCAGCTCAAAACCTCTTTCAAACCACTTTTTCTAAAAATCAACTCAGTTGTAACCCTGCATGAATAATAGTTTTGCACAAACAATTTGGCGAAAATATATTTTTAATAATTGTCATCTTGCTGTGCAAAACAGTGATGCAAATTTTACAGAACAGTACTAAACCACATGAAATGTTTGGCGTTGAAATACTGCACAGTTTTGTTTTCTAAGGCTAGATCTATAATGATTTTGATCTATTTAGTAGCATTGGGAATAAGCGACAAGTAAAAGAGTTACTGTCAAGAAAAAACAACATCAAATAATTTAGCAAGGCACTAAATGTATACTTTATTTCCATAGTTACCCTAATTATGACTGACATTATGGAATACTTGACAATCAAAAAAGACAAAGGAACTCCACATGCATTTTCAATTAGAGACCAAAAATAACATTGAAGACCATATTATACATTTGTAACAGTAAAAGAATGCATATTGAATTATTTAAATTCAGACTGGATAATGTTATAGAAAATATTTATTGGGGACCAGTTTTATAATGGTAGGACCCACTAGGTTTTGTCCATTTTTAATGTCTGTGTGTAGCAGCCATATAGTTGCAAGCGATCCCAATAAACTCCATTGAGCTACTTTTTTAATTGACATCCACTGGGTGCATCTAGACATGCACCGGACTGCGCAGTTGTTACTGCACAGTCATTTAGTACTTGCTTAAGCATTTAAAAACAAGTCATATGTGTGCTGCCATTTTTAAACCAGTCTATGTGTGCTGAACTTCTGCTTAAGCAAGTAGTAAGTGACTGCTCAGCAACTGGTGTTACTGTGCTCTCCTGAAGCCATGTGGGTTTTTTCCCATGCTACCATGCAGTAACGTCAAAATCATGGTTTGTGCCCGCTGATGCTATGTAGCCGTAGCAACAAGCTACAGCTGTGGTGATGTAGCCACTCAGGTAGATGCATCCAGACTAGCAGAAGTGAGTCTTTTGTTTACTTTCAAGCTAGGTACAAACATTCAAAAAGCCCGAAGTGGCATCAAAGTTATGCGGTTTTCTGTAAGTGGAGCAGATTAGATCGGAAGTGAGCAGAACACACATTTACCCTTTGGTGCGGGGGGGGGGGGGGGGGGGGGGGGCAGGGCTTCGTGGGTTGGGGGTGAGCAAGGCTGGGTTCTGCCATTTTTAAACTAGTCTATGTTTGCTGAACTTCTATTCTGTTACA
Organism: Alligator sinensis; assembly: GCF_000455745.1. NCBI lineage: Eukaryota > Metazoa > Chordata > Crocodylia > Alligatoridae > Alligator > Alligator sinensis. The sequence continues at coordinate 2,382,892 of NW_005842082.1, read as the reverse complement.
GGTATAGACTGGTTTATAATCACTAGTGTCTGTACCTGACCTTAGTGGTAAACCCTACCAAATTAATAGAATTGAGACTTAGATACAATGGCATCTGGTCTTAGAGGAAGAATGCATCCAAAATGACTCTGAAATGCCTCACTCTATTTCTTATAGCACATGAAAATAATATACATTTTATACACTGTTTTTCATCCATCCTAAACTGACTTGAATGAATGTGCTATTTAACTTTAATATCTAAAGTATTCTGCGTGGGCTTTCAGGTAGCAACATGATGAAATTTGTTTAATTTCAAATGGAGGGGAGGACTAAAGTTATGCGGTCTATCAAGAAACTGCTACTTAGTCTCCTGGAAAATTTTACAGATTACCCACCACATAATTTCATACAGATCTTCACAGACTCCTAGAAGTTAAGGGAAAACATACTTACAATACTTAGGAAGTAAAATATTTATTTTTAAAAAGGAACAGGAAACATTTAATGAAGACATTCTAAACATTCTTTTGTAGAATAACTGACATACTGAAGTAGTATATACTACAGGAGCATTAAATTGACTAATAAAATATTCCATAAATGATATACCCTTTCTCATCACTAAACATTATTTTGCATTTTAACATTCTCATGGTGAGGGGAAAAAAGCATATTTCACAAATCTTTACTAGTTTGTTCCCATCCTATCTCTGTTCAAAGTTACCAAGAACCAATCAAATTTTGTGAGAATTGTGTACTTAGAAATTTCCTTTTAAGTTTTAGATTAGTATGATAAAAATAGAAAAGAACATGTTTAAACCAATTCTACAGAAAAAAATGCATTTCTTTTTATACTTAATAAAATTAGAACAATGCCAATTTACAAAAATATTAAGCCTTCCTTTTCTGAAAAGAATTAACAATTCTATGTATTATATTTTTTCTATTTTTTTCTAATCAGAGAAAGAGTGACAGCTAATGCTTCACCCCAATCTTTTTAATGTTGCTATTATATTTTATTACCTGTAGCTTGCACACTAAACAGCAGCAATCAGCTTTTATTTCTTATCTACTTTTATTTTCACTTTTGGAGAGATCATTTATTTAATTTGTGCATTAAGTCCATATAGTTCTTTACATGGGCATTTTGATTTCTTCAGAGTAAATGTATCAGTGCTCATTTTGTTTCTGGAAAAAAAAAAAATATTTGTTGCAACCCTGATCTGACAAGTAATCCTACCATAACAAACTGTGTACAGAATGGAAGAAAAATATGTTTGAAAATAATTTTGCAGTATGAAGTTTCCAAAGGTTTATTAAAAATGACATTGCTAAAATACAAATAAGGGGAGTGACAGCCTGCATGTAAGATTTCCCAGAATGCTTCCATTAACAACTATAACAACAATCACATTTTCAATATTGTTGGTTGCCTTTTGTTGTTGCTGTTTTCTGATTTTAAGAAGAGGGAAGATTATTTTTTAGCAAAGTGCAGATTCATAAATACTGTGATTTGTTGTTGTTTTTTTAACATCTCTTTTGTGAGGATAGAAAAAATAAACTAGCTCTAACAACCCAGACATTGTCATATAGATTTTGCCATTTTTGGAAGTACTGACCTGAAATCAATACTTTCTAGAATGACATCAAAGGGTTAGTAAATTTTGATGCCTGAATTCATGATGTTCTTGAAAATACTGTCCTCTACTGGCTGCAATTTTGGAAACATAATACTAATGAAAGTTGGCCTTCTTGGGTCAGGATGTCTATGGGCTGCTCAAATATATGAACAGATTGTAGATTTAGTCAATTCTGATAAAAATCAGTTCACTTCTGAACAGGTGCTGCTCTGCCTCAAGATGCTAATCAATTGAAATTAATATTTCCAATGCTCTGCTTTGGAAATCATAAAAGTCATTGTCCAATAGTAGTCAACCTCAGCGGCTTAAGTAGGTGAATACCCCCATTATTCTAACACAAGACGCACAAAGACTGGGTTCATATCCAAAAATCTCCCCTTTTCTGAGGTGCTCTTTAGTAATAACCAAAAGTACATTTCAGCTTCAGCCTGAGTAATCGTTTCTGAGCAATTTCCCCACAAAGCCTTCTATTTCATTCCTCCTCAATCTCTTCTTTTCCAGAGAGAGAGTCCCTTAAAACCTTTTAAACCTCAGACTGAAACTACCAGTAATGAAATTCATCTGGACAGGCTGCCTGCTTAAGTCAGCAGGAGGGACCCTCAAGGTCCTAGTACCAGCCCGTGTTCACAAGTAAGAAGATATATGGTTAAGATTAAAAAAATGATAATACTTTGTACTTACGGTATGCTTGTATTTGTATCCTAGCTTCTCAAGGTACAATACAGCTTCCAACACACCTGTGGACTAGGTAAGCATTATCATCACTCTTTTTACAACTAGAGAAATAGATGCACAGACTAGCTAAGAACCAGTTTTTCAATGCTATTCAGTCATAATTAGCAAGCTTAACATTTTAAAAATTGACTTGACCCAGGCTATTTAGCATGACAATGGCAAAGGAAGGAATAGAATTCAGAAGTTTCTGGTCTGCCAGATGAGTTCTGACCATGCATTTTCTGTAGTTCATAAAAAGCTATGGGATGATGTGATGGACTATAAGGAATGTTTATTGTTTTAAATTCGTTTTTACTATGCTCCTTCTTAATTATATTACCTTTCATTTAACTTCAAGTTTTGTAGCTTTAAAAAAAAAAGAAGACAAATAAAGTTTACTGCTAAGAGGTACTGCTATGCTGAAGCCAGTGACTTCTGATGGAAACTCCTCGATAATCAATCAACTCCACTCTCACAAATGGAAAACAAGGCACCGATAAAGCCAAGTGCCAAACTACATGTCAATTTTAGGGACTAGAGTACTTTCACTGATTGAATGGGATCCTGAATGCACAAATGTACTATATTCCTGGAGTCTACTGATCATGTATGCACCATAATCTCCCAGTTTGCAGTACACGAGTTGTGCTGGGACCAGTTCTCATCCAGAGACTGGCTTTTTAATATTGATTGTATTAAAGAAACCACATAATCCAATTATAGAAAAAAACACAGATAAATACAGGACAGTTACATTCCTCTAAAATAACAAACACACTCCCTGATTTAATTATTTTCATTCCTTTGCAGTATGTTAGTTCATTATATCACTGAAAATCCAGTTTCTGGCATGAAAATTGTTTTAAGATCACTATTTCCCATTCTTTGTTAACTGAATACATTTTGCTCAGAATAGAAGTCATAGAAAAATGTCCTTGGCTGCATAAAAGTCCTTTGTTGGTGCTTTTGAACTCCCTAGTTGTGGACTACAAAGAGTCCAGCGCTCTGCCTCTCACCACCACAGAACAGAAGCTCTGCCTTTTTTTTTGGATCTTGATATACAGGATACATTACTGAGTGCCTATAAAAAGGTTTGTGAACCTTGATGGAAATCAGAGGTGAAAATGACAGTTCAAATGTCTGGTCTGGGTTTAAAAGATCTATGGTAATGTATTTTTACTTAGATACTGATGGGAAGAAAAAGAATCAGCAAAGCTGTGTTCAGACTTACATTACACCCTTTCTCTGAGCCTTTCTCTTACCTGAGATGTTGAACCCTTAGTATTCTCTAATACGTAAAGGGATTCCATGTTGCTTAACAAGCCATATATCTTATTAATTATAAGCATATTATTATATTATTGGTACTTAAATTTTTATGTTATTTTTCATCTACAAATATTGAATCAAATAGAACTGTCCTGAGTATAATTCAATTCAAATTTCAGCTGTTCATATTCTGAGCCTCTCTGAAAAAAAAAATGATAAGAAGCAAAAAAGAATATTGGCTTAAAGATATCAGTGCATTTTTAAGAGTTTGTTCCATCATATCCACTGTCAGTTTTGAACCCAAATTAAACATGCTTTAGGAGCTAGACCTAGTTGAAATGCTTCCATCAAACCAGTTCTTGATAGAAACAAGGATTTTTGGTCAAACTTTTTCAGCAAAGTATTTGTTTTCCATGAAACATTTTGGGCTTGGCAGAAACCCCCTGAAAAGTTGTCATTTATTTTTTCCCCCATTTTTTGAAAAAATTCCATGCAAAGAAATTATTCCTTGACAAATCCAATTAAGGACTTTCTTTTTCTACCTTAATTATATGTACTGAACTTCATATGGTGCCTACTGAACTCAGTGCGTAGCAAAAGAACTGAAACTGTTCAGTGCCAATGCTGGAAAGTCTGTATCTATGGTACAAATACTTATCATTCACACTGTTCATTATCTGTTCAAGGAATAGTCGTGGTAATCAGTGGTAAATGATTCCCAATCAATCTCAATGGACTTCCCATCTACTGAAATTCCAAATCCATTTTAGAATAATGGGACAAAGCCAATCACTGACTATGTCTACTCTGTCACTACAATCATGCCCCCTTCTTTAGAAGTTCCTTCAATAGAGACAAAGATGTGGGAACTGTATATGATCTACATTTAGAAGTGGGTACAAGTGACAAAGTTTAGTTGTAGATTAGAACTTTCTCAAGAAAGTTTTGGGAAATTCAGGTGCAGGGCTTGGGTTTGAACTATAATAGGTAGACCACTAAGAAACTAACAGTAAATTCCTCAAAGGTGTTGTTTAAGCATATAACTACCATTGATTTCAATTGAATTTGTTTTTTAAATATGGTTAAGAATATGAGCTAAAAGTGTTATAACAGATTTTTTACTCATAATATAGTGCACTGTTATTGTTACTGTGGTAGAACATAGGGATACCAGTCACAGACCATAACTTCATTGTGCTAGAAAGTCCAAGCAAAATAAAATACAGTTCTTATCCAGAGGAGCTTTTGCTCGGTACTAAAGAAGACTAACAATGGCAATAGTTCATGGCCAGAAACCTTACAGTGCAAATGTCAGACTCCTTGTCTACATACAGAAGTTAGCACACAATAAGCTAGGGCACAACTTTATATCACACTAGCTAATTTGCTCTAACTCCCCACGCATATGCTAAAAGTGCCTTTGTGTAAACTGTTTAACTCTGTCTTTTGGGAAATCTATGGAAAGCTTTGAGTTAAACCTGGTAATGAGCATGAAAAATTATTCACTATTTGACAGTGTAACTTTTTGACCTTTTATGCCTATGCCCCTTTTTGCTATTTTTCCCTGAAGCAGGTTCTTGTTACAAGTATTGCAAAATGGTTTCCCTTTAAAATAGTATTCAGAATTACAAACAAACAATGACATTTGCAAGAAATACAGCTTTATCATCGACTCCAAAAGTGCTTATTCCTTGCTCATAAAATGTCATGTCATTCAGTCAAGGACCAGAAACAATGACATCTGATTTTGATTACACACTATATTAAAGACAGTGAATAGTCAGAGATGTACTGAATTCCTGCTTGTACACAGCTCATAAACTGAAACATGTTTACCAAAAATATTCCACAATAGATATTTTAATTTTTTATTAATGCATTTTCTCAATAATTGACTAGCAGAAGAATGAACTAAATTTGTTGAAGAGAGAGACTGAAAGCTGTCTGTTGAGAAAATCATGTTTGCAGCCAATTAGAGTTACTATTGCTTTGGATTTTTTTTAAATGATCAGTGTAGCTTTAAAGCCATGACTGAACAATGATTTCTCTATTTTGTACCACTTCAGGGAAACATAACCAGACCCCATTAGAAAAGAAACCATTAACATGCAAATGAGGAATCCCAATCACCTGAACACCTTTTTTTCCCAGACCAAGGAGTAGGGAAGATCAAAGGAGCATTTGAGCTGCCAAGCAGGTTTTAAGAGTAGGAATTTAAAAAAAAACAACCTCCGCAGTTCTAGGAAAGGGTGTGAATTGCTATTAAATGCAGTTTACAATGAGTGTTGCATGAAGAAAGATAGACATTATTTCATTTCTGCCTACCAGATTTTTATGTATAAACAATTGAAGAACTCTAGTTAAATGCAAATTCAAATTAATGCTTTTACATAAAGGACTGTCAAAGATACATGTACCATGAGCAGGGTAGGGAGTGTTAAGAGTGGGGGGAGAAGGAAAGCACAATATTTACACAGAGGAGTCCTCTTTGACACTGAGGGGCAATGATACCAGAGGGACATAGAGTTGACAGGCTGCAAATCTAGCAGGAGGAAAAGGCTCTGAAAAGCTGACAGACAATAGCTTAAAAATGGAAAAAAGTATTATCTATGTTTCTTTCCTGTGGCTGTCTTCCAAACTCTACCATATTCAACAGGAGCTGGCGGAGGGGGACAGGACTTGAATGGAAAACTGGGAATATAAAAGAGCCTTAAGGAAGTGCATGTGGAAAGGAATGCCAGCATGTATGAGTATTATTCTCATACAGCAGCTAACTGAGCAGGTAGAATTATAGTTTGCTATAATTTGGTCTACTTAGTTCTCAGTCCTTTAAAACCAAGTACACCATCAGTAGCAGGAAAAACTTTTGACTCTTGGAAGGTTAGAAAAATGGACATTGAATACTATTTTTATAAGATTTGCATTTTTCCTATCAGTAGGGAGCTGGCATACCCATATAGTTCACACTAATCTTCATCCATTTATTTCAGTAATGATTCATGGAGCAGGAGTCATCATAAGGAAGTCCAATATTTAGATCAGTGGACATTTTACAGTGCACTGAGCTCACAGCAGGTCAGAAGATGAATCACAACTGAGCATCATAGTTGAAGCCATTTGCCTTTGTTGGTGCAATAAATGGTGTACATTGCAAGAATATCCTTCTGTGTTCTTTGATGTCCAAGCTATGGTCACCTATTCTCCTGGAAAATGATCTTGGAGTTTGCAATGGATTAAATGTAAGGGTTCAGAGGGACATGGAATTCCACACACAAAACTGATTGGATAAGAGATGCAGACAGGACTACTGTAGTGTAGAGCTGTTGAACCCACCTGTATCAGCTCTCCTGGGAAAAAGTGACTCATGAGGAAGCCAGAATAATTTTGGAAGTAACTGGGTTAATGGACAAGGTTGGACCTAAGGCTTTTTTAGGATAATAAATGACATATCTCAGAAGCAAGGACTGACATGTGGTCCTGTGAACTTTCTATCAGGCAGAAAAAAGTGAGTAGGCACTGTAAACTGGGAATACAAATATTCTAATTACTGATATATCCAGTGAGCAGCACAGGTAAAAGCTCACAGAGCTAAATGAGTCTTTTTTGGACTGATTGCCCCTATATGGAGAGTCACCAAGGTTTCATTACTGAGTTAATCTCCAGGAGTAGGTCAAAGAGGGTTTCTTCCATGGGATTGGTTTAGCCATCTGGTGCAAGCCAATACATCTAATAAAATATAATATAATATAATATTATAAAAATATATGATATATTATATATTATACAAGCCTAATATGATAAAAGCCTTTGTCTGTCTGTCTGTCTGTCTGTCTGTCTGTCTGTACATAATGCTCTGGGCCAACTGCGCATGCGCTGCCAAGAGTGTATGCATGAATTGGCTGCAAAGGCCTGGAGAAGAGACTAGGGCACCTGGACCTCTTCAGCCTCTGCAAGAGAAGGTTGAGAGGCAACCTTGTGGCTGCCTATAAGTTCATCATGGGGGCACAGAAGGGAATTGCTGAGGCTTTACTCACCAAGGCGCACCCGGGGGTTACAAGAAATAATGGCCACAAGCTAGCAGAGAGCAGATTTAGATTGGACATTAGGAAGAACTTCTTCACAGTTCGAGTGGCCAAGGTCTGGAACGGGCTCCCAAGGGAGGTGATGCTCTCCCCTACCCTGGGGGTCTTCAAGAGGAGGTTAGATAGGCATCTAGCTGGGGTCATCTAGACCCAGCCCTCTTCCCTGCCTATGCAGGGGGTCGGACTCGATGATCTATTGAGGTCCCTTCCGACCCTAACGTGTATGAGTCTATGGAGCATTATGGGCAGAGGGGTTAAGGGAGCAAGGGAGCCACTGCATGCTCCCCCCCCCCCCAACAGCCAGCAGGGAGGGGGAGGTAGCAAGGAAGAGGGGAGGAAGGGAGGGAACCAGGAAGGGGAAGAGAAAGTGGGGGTTTCTGGTGGCAGCATCCCCCCTGCCACCACTGCCCCCCACCTCTGCTGCCATGGCACTGACAACAGCTGGGAGAGAGGGAGGGAGGGAGGAGAGGGGAAGGATATTGCCTGTCACTGGGTGTCAGCAAGGGGCATGGGGGGGCACAGAGGGGGAAGAGGCACACAGGGCTAGATGTGGGGAGTGGGGGGAACACAGGAGATGGGAGCAAAAGTAACAATCACATATGTTATTTCCAACAAATATTTGACTAATGTTTACAGTTAATTTAGAATAATTTAATTTAATTTAGAATATACCTTTTTTGTTTACAGTCAAGATTGAATACATAGCAGTCCATTAAATGTATGAGGGGAGGAGAGGAAGTAACAGGAATGCTTTAACAACTTACAAACAAGCTCAGAATATTGAGAGTTAAAAATACATGTTGAGGAAATGTAAACATGTTGAGGCATGAAACGCACAGTTAATGCACAACTCCCCTCCCCCCTCCCTTATTTGGTCTTAGGGTAATGCCACACATTAATTATACAATTATTAGTAGTGCATAATAGCCCATACAATTATTGTTAGTGTAAAATAATATTTGTAGTTCCAGTTTATATATATTTTATCCCTTATTGTTTCATTGTGGGGAATAGTTAAGGTCATTCTAGTATCCTAAATGCTCATTTACTTCCTTATCGCTTTAGGAGAGTACCCCTCTGCTTCTCTATCTCCCCATGACTTTTGTATGCCTCATCTTAATGATGTGAGGTCTGTTTTTGATACTGGTTTGTGCTGCACCCAGTGCAGTGAATTCTACAGTAAGGCCAATAAAATAATTATAATTTTTATAATAAGTATAATTTCTATCAATAAATACCTGATAGTTTTTAGAAGCCTGACTGTGTTTTTTTCCCCTATACATACAAACAAATGCTAAGGCAGTCTTTAAATTTTTCATTCAGAAGCATACTGATTGGACTTGAATTCTTTATAAAAAGTAGAATTAGATAAAAAGAGGAAATTATTTAATAAAACATAACATTTCTATGGGTAGTGTTACCCCATTTGCTTATTATTCCAGGATTATATGAAATCAAGAGAAAAATTGCAGTTTTATACAAGACGGTCGTGGTTGTTCCCAGCAATTAATATAAGTACTGTACTTTGACCAACTAGATTCAGCTACCCAGTAAAGGAAAAGAAAAAAAAAATTCAGAAATTGAATTAAATAGAGAGTAAAAGACCATGCTCTCTAGTCCTTTACCATTTAGTAACATGATAAAGTGGCTGCCTGTATATGTATTGAACTCGGGGCTTGCAATAATTGTGGGTAGGTATATAAACAATTAGAAGTGAGAAAAAGAATTGAATACATCATGAACAATGCTGAAACATGAGGTTGTGCGGCATGAGCAAAGAAGACAAAGGTCTGAGTCATTTGTGTTTGGAAGGGGTTATGACCAATGGGAGGGCTGATATGTGTGTAGTGGATGAAGTATGTAATTACATTTTCAGTGTAAATTGTGCTCGTCTTCTTTTCTGCATCAAGTGTATGATGAGAGATTCAGCTACTGACTGGGAGATGGAAGCCTAGTATTATACAGAGACAATTAAAGACACCTGTGAAATATCCATTTTAAGAAGAGGTTTGTTATGTGCCTCTTATATCTATATTGTTTTATACATTGTTAACAAATAAATTCAGCTGAATAAAGGTAAGATAGATTGACAGCGAATGAAACACATGAATCATGTGTCCAAGAATATTGGTAGCTACGTGAAGCATATAATGAAAACAAGCATTGTAAGCAAATCAAAGGGATGGAGGACCACCATCCCAAACTGTAATGGACAGAGAAACAGGGTCTACTTCCCCTTCCTATTTTGTGTTCTTCAGTGACAACCACATCCAATGAATACAGATTGAGATTTTATTTTGCATATTAGCATCTTACTAATATACCATATCTGCTTGAATATAAGATGACCCTGAATATAAGCTGACCCCCAATAATTAGATTCTGCATGTGGAAAAATATAAATAATTCTAATTTCCTAGAGCAGGGGAAATAAATCTGGGGGAGGGAGGGTCAGGTAGCCACCTTGCCCACTCCTTAGTGTCAGACCCTGGTCTTCCTGAGGACGTGGAACTGAGAAGCACATTTGAAAACACTAACTTTGAAATAAATACAATTTACTATATGGGCAAATTACTACAGGTACCCATAGACAGTTCATCCAGAATTGATGCATTTTTACCATTTTTTATTGAAACTGCTGTAAGTTTTAGCACAGGTACTCTATAAACACACTTTTTTACCTTCCTATATATAGTACAAACTATGCATGGTATTATACCAAAGCCACAAGGCTCATGATTTGCTATTTAGGTCATTGGCCTGGGCTGTAGAAGAGTCAACAGTGTTTTAACTCATGGTGACCTCATAGCTCAGCAGTTCTTAGTATGAGTGTGTACTCCAGATACCCCCCCATGAAGGATCCATGTGAAAGACATTAGTTTGAACTATCATATTTAGATCACCTAGTGCGACACAAGAGAAGATACATAATAAATGCCAGGATTATGGACATGATTATGGAGAGCTCAAATAGTAATGAGGGCAGATGAAAGGAAACCTGACAGGATTACCATCAGTAACCCAAGTAGGGCCACACTGAGAATTTACAATGTATTTTAGACAGCCTAAACTCTGTAGCAAGTGTGGGCAGGAAGGACACCTGAATGCATACAGCTGGTATATAATATGCT
>NW_005842082.1:2369082-2372064 GCF_000455745.1 Alligator sinensis | reverse complement strand
CCAGGGTAGCAGAGTACCAAGGAGTACTGAAGTGCATTATTTGTGGGGAAGAGGGACTTACAGTGGGGATGCTCATGGTTCTTCTCAAATAAAGCTAGATCTACCGAGGAGCTTCAGAGGCAGGAAAGAGAAAGCTGGGAAGAAGAAATTGAGTCAGAATCTATGACAGTGGAGGAGATGCTAAAAAAAGGAAGAGCCTGGGAGGAAGAGAGCAAAATTTCAGTAGTCAAAGTGGCACAGCTGGTGACAGCAGAAGGGAAAGAAGGTAAGATAAGTGGAACAAGTGACTTTGAGAAAGAGGAGAGAAAAGGGAAAGCTTCGAGACAGAGGAGAGAAAAGGGAAAGAAGAGAAAATGATACAGGAAGAAGAAGGAGGAGTGAGGTTGATCAGGAAAAGGAGAAGAGAGCCAAATTGGGAAAAGAAAGAAATCAGATGCTATGAAGCTTAGAAAGACAAAGGCAAACAAAGAGAGAGATGGAAAGGGAGATGGGCTGATGAAAAGCTCATTGGAGCTAATGTGGCCTGGGACTAACAGAGGGAAAAGGGGAGAAAAGAAGCAGAAATGTAGGGGAGAGGGGAAGCAGATCCTTTCTTGAATGTCAAAGCAATAAAATAATTGATAAAGACCATGGGGAAGTGAAGAGGGGGAGGATTAGAGCTGACTATCAAGCAGCAGCATAGAAGACTCATAAAGTGGTAGGGATGTGTAATGTAAATGGATAAGTAAGTATGACTGTGTATTGTATCTATAAATGTCAGAAGTGTATTATCGAGGAAGAGGTGGGATAAGATTATGCCAATATAAATGGGGTTAAAGTGGACATAATATGATTAGAGGACTGTGGAATCCCATAGGAGAAGGATTACAAGCACTTTGTAAAGAGATGGGGATGGGGAGCATCATGATGGGTGGGGTCAGATGTAACCAAAGTGATTGGAGTCACAGTTTTGCTCAAGAGTGAGGAAATGAAAGTGTGGCAAATGCAAGAGATTGTAGAAAGGAGAATGTAATGGACGGTGGCAGAGTTTGAAAAGAAAGTGTTAGACATTTTTAGTATACACACTTGCTGAAAGAGAAGAAAGGATCACCTTGTTTAAAGAAATAAAGACGTATGTAGGCAGAGGTAGGTAGCAAATTCTGGTTGGGGATTTCAATTGCATTATCAAGAAGTGGGATAGGAAAGAGGGTGGAGAGGAGGAAGAACTAGACAACTCATCAAAAGTACTGATAAATGTAATAAAAGAAGGAGTTTGAAAGAATGTAAGGTCTGGGGAGATGGTTATTAGAAGGGTGGAACTGAGTGGGAAACGGGTGTGGAGGATTGATTTTGTATTACTGTCAAATGGGCTAGGGATTGGTAAGAAGATCTTAGATGTGACCTTCAGCAATCACCAGATGTTGAGAAAGGACATAAGTTTAGATAAAAGTGAAGAGAGGAGGAAAGGGATGTGGAAGTTAAATATTCAATAATTAAACAATGAGAAGACGTGTCAAGAATATGTGGAACTGTATAAAGGATGGAACACTCTGAAGAGGTATTACCAAAGCATCTGGTATTGGTGGACTATGATCAAGAGAAGAACAAGAGAATTTTTCAGAAATATTGGTTGAAGATAAGTGAAGAAGAGGGTGGAAGAAGTAGAACTGCAGGCAAGGAAGCAGGAATTATTAAAGGAGGTGGTAAGAGGAGTAGCCAGAATGGAGCTATACAAAGACAGGGCATTAGGGAGGCTGGAGAATGCTAGATTTGGAAAGCTTGGTGTATACTTACTTTATAAGTATGTTCTGTAAAGGGTGAGGAAGATTGCATGTTTCTGTCATTACCTGGCAGGAAGAGCATTAAGATGGGGCATGTACAGGTAAGACTGGAAAAGGCCATGGCAGTCACTGGCCCCGTATGCGAAGCTGGAGAGATTCTTAAGGGTTAACAAATTTGAGGGAGTGGGATTAGAATGTTTGAAACATTGTAAAACGGTGATTAATATGTAAAGAAATAAAGATAAGATAACAATAGTTGGGGATCTGATGGAAAGACAGATGGCAAATGTGTGGAAAAAAGTGACAGATAATAGATTGTAGGGAGAATTACACCCCAGGGAATGAAACAATTATGCGCCTGCGTAATTTTGCGCATAAAATATATGACTGTGCATAACTGCATAATAGCACATAATTCCTTAGGGAGTAGCAGGGGAGTAGGAAGCAGAGAAGCAGCAGCCAGTGGCAGGCCCTCGTGGTGTTCTTGGCTGGGGCAGGCAGAGACTTTGGTGGTGCATGCCTGCAGCTGAGTGCCTGGGGATGCACGTGGTTCCTCCCTGCAGTGTTGTGAACCACATGTGCTGGCATGGAGCTGTGCGGGCCGCCTCCCAATCCCATCCATGTCGCCATGTGTGAGCCGGGAGCGATATGCGGACCCGTCTTTGCGCACACGAGCTGTGGCCAGCAGCCAGGGCACACGGGGTCAGAGGAGACCGTGCGGCAGCAAGGCACACACGGGCTAGAATTAGTCACAGAGGTGTAGCGGTTGATTCAAAGATTATTTACTTACACCCAAGATGGTCGCGGTGTAGGCTGGACAGTTTCCAGGTTCAGCTCCGCTTAAATCCTCGTTGGAGGACTACGACAAATTCGGTTCTTGGGCCCCGGAGTTGTTAAGGCTCCGCGGGTTCGGCAATTTCTTTCCCACGGAGTTGTTGAAGCTCTGTGGGTTTGGTTTGTCTCTCTGGCCCCAGAGTTGTTAAAGCTCCGTGGGTTCGGATCTTGAGTATATAGGATAGGGATATGTCTAGGATTGTGCTCGGTGTTGGGGAGAGGCCAGAGGCTGTTTAGATCTCTGTTGCCTTCTTAAGAAATGCGTTGGGTCCGTAAGGATGCACAGCGCTTAGAGATCTTCACGCTCTCCCTCTCGAACTACAATTGCTCTCTCTCCAACTTGGGCGGAAGCCACCCAGGCTCTTTATACGGCTAGCAAGCCAATTGC
>NW_005842082.1:2368434-2369044 GCF_000455745.1 Alligator sinensis | reverse complement strand
CCACGTGTGCATAATTTAACACAAGCCAATAATGGGGCTCGAATTAAAATACAAATGGCGGGAACTCCTTTGCACCGTGCATTTCTGAGATGCAAAAGAAATGCACCATGCAAAGAAGGCTACAAATTGGTGGGAAAATTCTCCGTTGCACCAGAGTTCTCCTCTGCAGCAGAGAACTCCACCGTGCAAAGAAGCTGCAATTTAGCGGGAACATAATTTAGCAGTGCCGAAGCACACACGAACAAAAACTCATAACTTTGGGTTGTGACATCCCCCCTTGCTGAGAGTATAGCTAAATTATGCTATACACTCATCCCTCTAGAACCTTGTCGTAAGTTGTCAAACGAACAGATAAGCAAACAAACAAAAAAGTAAACATAAAATTTGCTGCCCTGGAATTAAGTTACATAATAATCAAGAAATAATAATAAACACAAATACATAATCTGATTCATAACAAAATTGCATGATCAGGGCTTCAGTGGGCGTCATGGCGAAGTCGTACATCAGGCCCTCACTTCTCTCGGTGATGTCATCCATCTCAGGGCTCCTCTTCGCCACGCACTCTGGATTCCGGATCTGTAAACAAAGAACTCTCAAAAAACCCCCC
>NW_005842082.1:2362001-2366722 GCF_000455745.1 Alligator sinensis | reverse complement strand
GGTGTAGGCTGGACAGTTTCCAGGTTCAGCTCCACTTAAATCCTCGTTGGAGGACTACGACAAACTCGGTTCTTGGGCCCCAGAATTGTTAAGGCTCCGCGGGTTCGGCAATTTCTTTCCCACGGAGTTGTCGAAGCTCCGTGGGTTTGGTTTGGCTCTCTGGCCCCGGAGTTGTTAAGGCTCCGTGGGTTCAGATCTTGAGTATATAGGATAGGGATATGTCTAGGATTGCGCTCGGTGATGGGGAGAGGCCAGAGGCTGTTTAGACCTCTGTTGCCTTCTTAAGAAATGCGTTGGGTCCGTAAGGATCCGCAGCGCTTAAAGATCTTCACGCTCTCCCTCTCGAACTCCAATTGCTCGCTCTCCAACTTGGACTCCAATTGCTCTCTCTCCAACTTGGGCGGAAACCACTCAAGCTTTTTATACGGCTAGCAAGCCGATCGCTAGCCACCACGTGTGCATAATTTAACACAAGCCAATAATGGGGCTCGAATTAAAATACAAATGGTGGAACTCCTTTGCACCGTGCATTTCTGAGATGCAAAAGAAATGCACCATGCAAAGAAAGCTACAAATTGGTGGGAAATTCTCTGTTGCACCAGGGTTTTCCTCTGCAGCAGAAAACTCCACCGTGCAAAGAAGCTGCAATTTAGCGGGAACATAATTTAGCAGTGCCGAAGCGCACACAAACAAAAACTCACAACATTGGGTTGTGACAGGAGTCAGCCTGGTCTGGCCCAAAGGTACCTGCCAGCAGGCTGAACTGGGCTAGGCCTGTGCCATCGTGTGCAGCCAGGACAGTGGTGATGTGTAGGGGGTGCATGGGGGTACACATGCAACCCTCCCCCACCGCCCCCCGCGAGCGCTGGCCGATCACTGCAGTCACTCCCAGAAGCGGCCACAGTCACTCCTGGAAGTAGCTACAGCAATCGGCCATAGGAATCAGCCATTGTGGGATTGGCCGCAAGGGACCTCCCTCCCCACCCCGGAACTGGTCGCAGGCAGGGGCACATGCCTCTGCTAAGGCGGCACCAGTCAACCATGCTCCAGGATTCACAGCAGCTGAGTGCTACTGGGGGATGTGCTTCAACCAGGGGCACCCTAAAGCCCTGCCAGTGGCAGGTACTGTGCTGGGAAGACGGGGGCTGTGCAAGGGGGGCGTGGCAGCAGGTGCTGTATTGGGGGACATGTGGTGGCTGGGGCTGCATATGGGGGCAGTATGTGGCAGTGGGGTGGTGGGGGTGTACGGGGGGGGGGCATGTGGCAGAGGGCCAGGTGGTGGGGAGCCCACACTCCCCCACAAACCCCAAACACTCCAATACCCACACCTACCCACAAACCCCACACACATACCCATACCCTCACACCCCTTTATAACTCCCCCACAAACCCCACACACACCCACAGCCTCCCACACCTTCACAAATTCCCACACACACATGTGTACGGGGGGGGGGCATGTGGCAGAGGGCCAGGTGGTGGGGAGCCCACACTCCCCCACAAACCCCAAACACTCCAATACCCACACCTACCCACAAACCCCACACACATACCCATACCCTCACACCCCTTTATAACTCCCCCACAAACCCCACACACACCCACAGCCTCCCACACCTTCACAAATTCCCACACACACATGCACCTGACATCCACCGCCCAACCACATCTGACAGCTCCCGAAATACAAGTAGCTGCATATATTTCTAAGGAAGGTTCAAATAGTGTTATATTTAGTTTAATATGTAAAACAAAATAATTAATTTTGCATAATTTTGAATTTTTCTGAGCACAATTGCCCAGGGGCATAGAGAACAGACATATCATATGGATAATGGTTCAAAATATTCTTCCTGTAAAGGTCATAAATGGGTTTGGCAAGCTTGGCAGTGTGCCTGAGAGGGGGATGTAGGGCTGAAGAATCTGTACCGCATGTATTTTGGGACAGTTCTTTTGTGCACAGGCTATGGGAAAGGATGTGTCAATTTTGGAGGCCAATCAGTATGAACTGTGATTTAACATATGAAATGATGCTTTATGGGTTAATGCCCAAAGAGCTGGGCACACAGAGACTGAGAACCATACTACTTTGTGTGACATTAGCAATAGGAAAGGATCAAAGCCTACTATTGGTGAAGGGGCTGGCTTTCACCAGAAGAGAGTTTGCAGTTGGCAATATATGAATTGAAATACTATGTGCCTCAAGATGTTTATGGGATTGGGAGAAAAGAAGGCAGTGAAGAGATGGAGGAAAGAAGCATGGTGGTGTTTCTTCCAAAAGGACAAAAGGAAGGAGTGAAAGTTATTACTCCTTCCTGGGTTGGGGAGTTTTGGGAGACATTAGTATGTTAATAGTAAAAAAGGCGTGTAATAAGAACAAAGTATTGTTGTGGGTGGAGGTTGTCAAGTTTTGTGTAAATGTAATTTTCTTTTACTTGTTTTGTGTTTAAAAAAAATGAAGAGGTTCCCAGCCATATGTTTGTCCCATATAGGTGATGTGTTTTATGGTCATGCTTAGTGTTGGTTGCACTTAATCAACTTCATATTTGGTTTCCATTAATGAGCACCTGGGGCAGTGATTTCTGGCTGCAACCCTAGCACTGGTGTGATTGTGCAGCTGTGGCTGAGGCTGGTGGCAGCTGCTATTTCCACCTCCACCCAAAGTTGGTACTCAAAGCTGTCACCCATCTTCCTGCCTTAGTTACACTACTGCTGGTCAATACTCAGGCTTGAATTCTGCATAGAACTGCCAAACACTGATACCTGTCAATGTATCTTTGCAGCTTGTTTGCCTTGGCATCCTACCAGTGATCCTGAACCTATAACATTTCCTCTGCACTTGCAACAGGGTCACAGACTACTTCTCACTATGTTTATTCTGCATGCTGACTATAAGTAAAAAGCATTACATGGTATACAGAGCATAAATGTATACTGTAGCATGAATTCATCTGACTTGGATTCTTCTTGCTATGCCCAAGTATTAATCTATTAAAGTCAGTGAAATTACTGGAGATATGCAGAATCAGTATCTGGTTCTTCTATTCCTTTCTCTCTCTCACATGGACAAGTTATAATTGCAGGAGACAAAACTGCTAATGACCAAATATTTTTGTTAATATAAAATGGTTTTTTGAATCATCCTAGGATGACAATGTTTTTAACAGTTCTAATAAATGCACTTCTTCTTTTATACACAAATGCTAGATATTCATTATGAAATACATTATTCCACTTAAAAAGTATTTTCCCTGTAGCATCCCTCTTGTGAAGTATCCTATAAATAATAACCCATGGACTTAAACATTACTGTGGAAAAAAACTTCATTATCACTACTCTCAGGGAAACACATCCCTGTAAAACTTACCACAATGATACCAAAACGTTTTTGTTTTCCTTATAAATTATCTTAATGTCCTACTCCATAAACTATCATAATAATAGTTTATGAAGCATACAGTATACAATATACAGGTAAGTATTTCATAAAATCTTGAGTGAAAATAGCCCCAAACACCTTCACTTTTTGTGAGATTCTCACCTTTACAAGATATGTCCATCATTATTCCTGATCAAGAATAAAAATAGGTGTACTATTTTTAGGTGTGATTTACCGGTATTATATCCTACCACTTACTTTATCTATGATGATTAAAACTCAGGAAAGATTTTATAAAGGTTCAATATTTCTATGAAGATGCTTGCATAAGATTTTTAGAACAGCCTACAAATAGGTGAATACACAGTTATTTTTGGAGTCTGCCAGCCCTGTAAGTTTGTCTTAACAATATATCATGGTCTGTTCTGGAGAGACTACCTTTAGCAGTAAGTGCATAATTCACTGGAAGCTACATGTCAGTTCAGTCCTTGGCCTCTTTGCAAATTCATCCAGAAAGGATGCAAATTGGCTTTAAGTAGCTTGATGTCTAACACATTGTGTATGTCACTACCTAAGTTAAGGACAACTCATTGCTATTACGCAACACAATAAACATTGATCTGAGTATAACCTAAAAACCCCTTCATCAACACTTGGCAGATATATTAAAACTAGAAATTGACTTTAAGTACTAAAATTCATTTTTTTAAAGGAAAAATAGATAGTGTGATGTTCTTATTATCTCCACAGTGTGTAAGAAAGTGTTAGTTTGCTTCCATTATAATTAAATGATGCCTATAGTTAATCTTCAAAGTTAGAATGTGGTTGGAGTTTTTCAGATAAGTGAACATTTGTGTCTCATCACATCTTTTAATACTAAATGACTGTGAGGTTGATGTGGAAAGCCAACAAACAAAACCAAGACCAAACAAACAAACAAGCAAAAAACACCTTAATCCTCATATCCAATATGTTGTTTAAGCTGCCAACAGGGGAAATGCTTTGATATTTTCTCTGTGTGTGTTTGTGTGTGTGTGGACAAAAATAAACAAATACATTTATTTTTTAACTGCCTCACATCCTAAAACAGTAAAAAGTAGGAACACTAACAGAAAGTTATATGCAGAATTCTTCCCAGGCTATAAGGACAGAAATTAATACTATTAGTAACATTTACCAACTCTCTAGTCTAGCATTTATGGCTAAGTACAGGTGTTCAAGAAGCCCAAAACAACCTTTACTCTGAGCACTCAAGGTTAGGTTATTGGGTCAGGAGCAAGCAGAACACATGTTAGCCCTTGTGGATGGCGTAGGGGGGGGGGGGGGGGGGGAGGGCGCGGG
>NW_005842082.1:2359765-2361987 GCF_000455745.1 Alligator sinensis | reverse complement strand
AACGAAAAGAAGCCAGCAGCTGGGCTGGTATGCATACGAGACAGGTAGTCAGTGAAAATGTAGACTGAGGAGTCAATAGGTGAGAGAGAGGCTGGGGGGGGGGGGGGGGGGGGGGGAGGGAAGGGTGCTCAGAGCCTGTCTGTATGATTGAGCCCTGCAGGTAGGGGAGGCTCTTGCACATCTCCCAGCATGCTCCAAGGGCTCCCTGGGTTGTTGAAGACTCCTGAGCAGAGCTGAAGAGCTCTGATTGGCTGGGGGAGACATTACAGCTGTTCACCTGGACCTGATGCAGCAGCGGCTCATCATGGCATGTGCCTTCATAGCCATGAGCCATCAGCTGGCTCTCCCATGATGTCCACCAAGCATGCCCTGCATCCACTAAGTGTATGTGTGTTTGTTTCAGATGCCTCAGGTGTGTGTGTGTGTGTGTGTGTGTGTGTGTGTGTGTGTGTGTGTGTGTGTGTGTGTGTGTGTCCAGGATGCCTGTATTCCACCCACTCTAATGCTGGTGCCTCGGACCAGCAGGTTGTCCAGAACTATAAAGCCCTGGCCAACTGTCTCTTCACCCACACAGACTGGGAGTCCTCCTCAGATGAATATGGCCAGAAGGCTTTGAGTGCCCCCACCCTGGCACCAGGCCATGGGTCTCCAGACCCAGGCTCCTCTGGCCCCATGTTCTGGGCACAGCTTCCCACAACCCAGGCTGGCTGGACACCATCCCCATTCCCCTCTGCCTCCCCAACCCCTGCCAGAGGCATACTGGAGTGTGGGGGAATATGGCATGAGGAAGAGACGTGCCTCAGTTCAAAACATTGTGATTTCCAAACTTTAACTATCTTTAATAAAGAAAACCTGGTGAACATTTCTCCTGTCTCAGCTTCAGCCATCCTCCCAATTAACACAAAATAGCAAATATTTGGAGGCTGGAGAAGTGGGGAAGGGGGGGGGGTGAGAACAAGGTGACAGAACCTGGAAGGTAGTTTGAGGTTCAGGGGAAATGCTACAGCACCTGAAATCAACAAACATGAAACCTTGGAGAGGAGGCAGGGGGTAGGGGCCTTTTGATTTGGAACCCTATTTTCAAAACTAGGGACTTTGTGTAGGAAATGGACAGCTGGGTGATCCTGGACCCAATGTGTATCTGAGAGAGCTATGGTCTGCGGGGCAGCTTCTAGGCTAGAGGTGGGAAGGAGGCTGCATCTCAGGAGACATCACTGCAGTGGGTGCTGAAGACTGTTGGTCCTCCCACGTGAAAGTCCCAGCCCCTTGGCTTCCATGGCCATGTGTTTCCCTTTGAGGACCTAGCCTTTGCTGGAGCCTGGGGTTCATGTCAGGCAGCCAGGATGAGCTGGGGGTCTCCTATCCCCACCAAGGATTCACTGCTCCCCCACAGTTAGCGAGGCATTGAAGATCAAGGGCACTGGTGAAATGGAAGTCCAGGAAAGGTCAGCATTCTTCAAGGGAGCAATCCTTCAGTGGCAGAAGGAGACAATTCCATTGTGCACAAAAGGGGGCAAAGGGTCTAAGAAACACCCTTAGCTGAACAGGGAAATCCAGGAAAGCCTAGGGGCAAAGAAAGAGGCATACAGGCTGTGGAAGCAGGGGGTAGCTACCAAGGAGAAGTATACCTTCTTGGCTCGCATTTGCAGGGAGGTAGTTAGGAAGGCCAAAGCAACAATGGAACTCAGGCTGGCAACAAAAAATAAAAACAACAAAAAGTCTTTCTTCAGGTATATAGGGAGCAAAAAGAAGGCACAAGGTAACATAGAACCCCTACAGAACAGGCTAGGGCAATTCATGACAGATAGGAGGGACAAGGCTGAACTCGTCAATGAGTTTTTTGCCTGTGGATTCCTGAACACAGATTGAGACAAATCTCTCAGTTGCATTATAGATAGACACAGAAGGAACACCAGCCCACCAACAGTCAGGATCGACCAAGTAAAGGGACACATGGAGGGGCTGAATGTGTTTAAGTCAGCAGGCCTGCTTGATTTTCATCCAAACGTGCTGAAGGAATTGGCCAGTGTCATAGCAGAGCCACTGGCACAGCAGTTTGAGCACTCTTGGTGATCAGGTCAGGTCCCAGAGGACCAGAAAAGGGCCAATGTGGTCCCTATTATTAAGAAGGGGAGGAAGGAGGATCTGGGTAATTATAGGCCAGTTAGTCTCACCTCTATCCTTGGGAAAACCTTTGAAAAAATTATCAAGGATCACATTTG
>NW_005842082.1:2353781-2359745 GCF_000455745.1 Alligator sinensis | reverse complement strand
GGCGGGGGGCGGGTGGGGGGGGGGGGGCGAAAATGCTGCCATTGCTGGCCCACTGACCAACCCTTGCAAAGCCAGCAGGCCAAGGCACTTAAGTGAGCTCACCCCTGCCCCAGATCTGGAATAATCTGTGGGTAAGGAAAGGGCCCCCCAAGGGGACACTTGCCTGCCTGTACACGAATGCCAAAAGCTTGGGAAATAAACAGGAGGAAATTTGTAAAGTCTTTGAAAAGATTATTGAGGCTCATATATGTGACAGCCCAGCAGGAAAAATTATTCTGAGGGGAAACCAGCATGGGTTCGTAGCAGGTAGATCATGCCTGACTAATCTAGTCTCTTTTTATGACCAGGTTACAAAACACCAAGATGCAGGAGTAGGGGTAGATATCATTTACTTAGACTTCAGGAAGGCCTTCGATACGGTATCCCACCCCATACTGGTGAACAAATTAAGAGGTTGCGACTTGGATGATTACACAGTCCGGTGGGTAGCAAATTGGCTAGAGGATCATACCCAGAGAGTGGTGGTGGATGGGTCAGTATCAACCTGGAAAGGCGTGGGCAGTGTGGTCCCGCAGGGCTCGGTCCTTGGACCGATACTCTTCAATGTCTTCATCAGTGACTTGGATGAGGGAATGAAGTGTACTCTATCCAAGTTTGTGGATGATACAAAACTGTGGGGAGAAGTGGACACACCGGAGGGAAGGGAATGATGACAGGCAGACCTGGACAGGTTGGACAAATGGGCAGAAAACAATAGAATGAAATTTGACAAGGAGAAATGCAAAGTGCTGCACCTTGGGAGGAAAAATGTCCAGCACATCTACTGCCTGGGAAATGACCTGCTTGGCGGCACGGAAGCAGAAAGGGATCTTGGAGTCCTAGTAGACTCCAAAATTAACATGAGTCTTCAGTGTGATGAATTAATCAGGAAAGCTAACTGCATTTTATCATGCATCAGCAGATGCATGACAAACAGAGCCAAGGAGGCGATACTTCCCCTCAATCAGACACTGGTCAGACCGCAGTTGGAATACTGTGCAAAGTTTTGGGTGCCACACTTCAAGAGGGATGTGGATAACCTGGAGAGAGTCCAGAGAAGGGCCAATCATATGGTTAGGGGCTTGCAGGACAACCCCTACAAGGAGAGACTAGAGCACCTGGATCTCTTCAGCCTCCGCAAGAGAAGGTTGAGAGGTGACCTTGTGGCTGCCTATAAATTCAACATGGGGGCACAGAGGGAAATTGGTGAGGCTCTACTCAGCAAGGCGCCCCTGGTGGGCACAAGAAATAATGGCCATAAGCTAGCAGAGAGCAGATTTAGATTGGACATTAGGAGGAACTTCTTCACAGTTAGAGTGGCCAAAATCTGGAATAGGCTCCCGAGGGAGGTGGTGCTCTCCCCTACCCTGGGGGTCTTCAAGAGGAGGTTAAATAGGCATCTGGGGTCATCGGGCCCAAGCCCTCTTTCCTGCCTATGCAGGGGGTTGGACTCGGTGATCTATTGAGGTCCCTTCTGACCCTAACATCTATAAATCTATGAATCTATGAACTTGTCCTCCTGCTTAACACAAATAATTATGATGGCATAGGGGTAACAGAGACCTGATGGGACTCCACCCAAGACTGGACCATGGGTATAAATGGATATACCCTGTACAGGAGAGATCAAGTAGACAAAAGGGGTGGGGGCATAGCTCTCTATGTCAAGGAGAGAGACATGTCCCTGCAAGCTGATACTGGCAACCAGGGTGGATGACTGGAGACCCTCTGGGGTAAAATCTGTGGGGAACACGTCACAAGGGACACGATGGTGGGAGTCTACTACTGACCTCCCACTCAAAGTCAAGAGCTTGACCAGGAGTTCTCCAGGGAATTGACTGAGGCCACATGCTCCTGGTCCATGGTTGTCATGGGAAACTTCAACTACCCAGACATCTCGTGGGAAGAGCGCTCAGCTAAATCCGAGCCGTCGCAAAGCTTCCTCTCATGCATGGATGACCTCTATCTGACACAAGAGGTCTATGGGCCAATGAGAGTTAAAGTGCTGCTCGATCTGGTACTGGCAACTGGAGATGATCTAATCAGTGACCTAATGATCAATGGGAAGCTAGATGACAGCAACCATGAGCAGATCACCTTCACCATCTGCCGTAAAGCTGGCAAGTCAGTCAGCAATACAGAATCCTTGACTTCAGGAAAGCAGACTTTGACAAGCTCACGAGGCTTGTCAGTTCAGCCCCTAAGGGACCATGACCCCAAGGGGAAGGGAGTTCAGGAAGAGTGGTTGCTCCTTAAGGGAGCAATCCTCGATGCACAAGCCAATGCTATTCCATCTCGGAGGAAAGGCAGAAAAAGGGCACAGCATCTCCCTTGGCTCTCCAGGGAACTAGTGGACTTCCTGTGGCTAAAAAGAAAGGCCTAAAATGATGGAGGATGGGATCCACCACCAAGGAGGAATATTTCACAGTGGTCCGGACCTGCAGGGAGCAAACCAGAAAAGCCAAGGCTGCGACAGAACTCCAGCTAGCTATAAGTAACAAGGACAATAAAAAGTCCTTATTTAGATATGTGGGGAGCTGGAGGAAAAGCAAGGGCAACATTGGACCCCTACTAAACCAGATGGGACAACTGACAACCGAAGCCCAGGAAAAAGCCAACCTATTAAATGCGTACTTTGTGTTGGTCTTTGCAGTCCCATGGGATGCCCATGCCCACTACGGGACAGGGAGGTCCAGGTGAGGGAGATCTTCTGCCCTCCATCAATGCTGACCTCATGAAGGAAAACCTTGAGAGGCTGGATAACTTCAAGTCAGCTGACCCTGACAATCTACACCCCAGGGTACTCAAGGATCTGGCTAGCATCATAGCCCAGCCCCTGACATGCATCTTCGAGAACTCCTGGTGCTCTGATGAAGTGTCTGAATTTTGGAAGAAGGCCAATGTGGTGCCAATCTTCAAGAAAGGGAGGAAAGTGAATCCAGCAAACTACAGGCCCATCAGTCTGACCTCTATCCTGGGGAAGGTCTTAGAAAAGATTTTTAAAGAGGCCATTCTTAATGGACTGACCAACAGCAACATCCCGAGGGATAGCCAGCAAGGTTTTGTTGTGGGTAGGTCTTGCTTGACCAATCTTATTTCCTTTTACAACCTTGTGACCTATCACCTGGACAAGGGAGAGGAGATTGATGTTCTATATCTTGAATTCAAAAAAGACTTCAGTCTGGTATCCCATGATCACCTCTTGGCAAATCTGTGACCAACTGTGATCACAGATCGTGGTGGCCTCGGGTCCACCACAATCACTGGCTGGGGAATTGGCTCTGTGGTCAGACCCAGAGGGTGGTGGTTGATGGAAGTCAATCGTCATGGTGCCCTGTGACCAGTGGGGTCCCCCAAGGTTTTGTCCTATATTGTTCAACATCTTCATTAATGATGTGGACATTGGATTCAGAAGTGGACTGGCCAAGTTCACTGATGATACCAAACTCTGGGGTAAAGCATCCACACCTGAGGACAGGAGGGTGATCCAGGCTGACCTTGACAGGCTCAGGAACTGGGCAGATGAGAACCTGATGGTGTTTAACAAAGAAAAATGCAAGGTTCTCCACTTTGGGAGGAAAAACATGCAGCATCCTTATAGGCTCGGTAGTGCTACTCTCGCTAGCACTATGGATGAAGGGACTTGGCGGTCATGATTGACCACAAGACGAACATGAGCCTTCAATGTGATGCTGCGGTTAGTAAAGCAAGCAAAATTCTGGCTTGCATTCTTAGATGCTTCTCAAGCAAATCCCATGACATCATTCTCCTGTTTTACTCAGCCTTGGTGAGGCCACAGCTGGAGTACTGCATCCAGTTTTGGGCTCCACAATTCAAAAAGGATGTGGAGAAGCTTGAGAGAGTCCAGAGAAAAGCCATGTGCATGATCAGAGGTCAGGAAACAGTCCTTACGACGACAGGCTGAGAGCTATGGGATTCTTTAGCCTGGAAAAGCACAGGCTCAGGCACAATCTGATGGCCACATATAAGTTTATCAGGGGTGTACACCAGGATGTGGGGGAACAATTGTTCACCATAGCACCCAAAGGGATGACAAGGTTGAACAGTTATAAACTCCTGCAGGACCATTTCAGGCTGGACATAAGGAAGAATTTCTTCACTGTCTGAGGCCCCAGGTCTGGAATAGTTTGCCATTGGAGGTGGTTCAAGCACCTACATTGAATGCCTTCAAGAGAACTGCTGCTGTTTATCTTGTTGGGATCCTATGACCCTAGCTGACTTCCTGCCCCTGAGGCAGGGGGCTAGACTCGATGATCTTCCGAGGTCCCTTCCAGCCCTAATGTCTATGAAATTTATGGAATTTGTGGGAGCCCAGCAGGAAAAATAATGCTGAAAGGCAACCAGCATGTGTTCGTAGCAGGTAGATCCTACTCGAATAACTTTGTTTCTCTTCATGATCAGGTAACAAAATGCTT
The DNA here is from genome assembly GCF_000455745.1 of Alligator sinensis. NCBI lineage: Eukaryota > Metazoa > Chordata > Crocodylia > Alligatoridae > Alligator > Alligator sinensis. The sequence goes on along the minus strand of NW_005842082.1, from coordinate 2,355,270 downwards.
AGATGTAGGAGTTGAGATAGATGTCATCTACTTGGATTTTAAGAAGGCCTTTGATACTGTATCTCATCCTATTCTCATAATCAAACTGTGACATAGATGATTACATAGACAGGTGGGTGGAAAATTGGCCTAAGGGTCACACCCAGAGAGTGGTGGTGGACGGGTTGGTCTTGACCTGGAAAGATGTGGGCAGTGGAGTCTCCCAAGACTCAGTCCTTGGTCTTACACTTTACAATGTTTTCATCAGCAACTTGAATGATGGCATGGAGAGTGCTCTCTCCAGATTCACAGATGACATGAAATTATGGGGTACAGTAAACACATTAGTGGGAAGGGATTGAATCCAAGCAGACCTGGACAGGTTGGAAAAGCGAGCAGAAAAGAATCGGATGCAGTTCAACCAAGACATGTGCAAAGTACTGCATCTAGGGAGGAGGAATCATCAACACACCTATAGGCTAGGTGATGAGCTTCTCAGGAACACAGCAGCAGAAAGGGATCTCGCAGTCATAGTTGCTATTATGCATTAGCAGGTGCATCATGAACAGGTCCAGGGAGGTGATACTTCCCCTCTATGCAGCATTGGTCAGGCCACAGTTGGAGTATCTGTATACTGTATCCAGTTCTGGGCGCCACTCTTTAAGAAGGATGAGGGTAACCTTGAGAGGATCCAGAAGAGGGCCACTCATATGGTTAGGGGCCTCCAGGTAAGGCCCTACAAGGAGAGACTGAGGGACCTGGATCTCTTCAGCCTCCACAAGAGAAGACCAAGAGGGGATCTTGTGGCCATTTACAAATTCATTGGGGGAGGAGGCGGCAGCAAGAAATAGAAGATTCTTTGTTTACCAAGGCACCCCTTGGAATAATCAGGAACAATGGCCACAAACTGATAGAGCAGATTTAGGTTGGACATCAGGAAGAACGTCTTTATGGTAAGGATTGCAAGAATCTGGAATGGGTTTCCAAGGGAGGTGGTGCTCTCCGCTACCTTGGGGTTTTTTTAGGAGGAGACTGGACAAGAACCTGGCTGGGGTCATATGACCCCAGTTCTCTTTCCTGCCCAGGGCAGGGGGTCAGATTTGATGATCTATTGAGGTCCCTTCTGAACCTAGCAACTATGAAACTATGAAACAGTAAGACCAAGGCCAGGAGTGGGGCCATGGGGAGTGGAAGAGGTCCCTCTGAGCCTCCTGGTTGTGGGGGGGGGGGTGGATGAGTTAGGACTACTGGGCTCTGCTGCTAGAAGCTGCCCTGGGGAACACCTTGCCCAGTGGCCTGGTGGACCACCCATTCCCTTGCATTCTGAGCACTCCTGCACCCTTTTGGTTGTGGTCTGGAACCTCTTGGGGAGCCAGGGCATATGGAGCAGTCAGGGAGAGCGAGTTGGGCTTGAAAGGGGAGTGGCTTCCCTGACAGACCCAGCAAAGGGTCTTAAGCAGCCAGGTTCCATTCCCCTATCCCATTGGTGATCCCCAAAGAGGGCCCTGCT
>NW_005842082.1:2342752-2353750 GCF_000455745.1 Alligator sinensis | reverse complement strand
ATGTTTGACCAGCTCCCATGCACCAGATCTCCTCTCCTGGCTAACCCTCATCCCCCAGCACCTCTCAGTCACAGCATGGTGCAGAGCATTCCCCCACAGACACCATCTTGGCCACCCCCTTAGAATCCCCATTTTTGTCAACCCAAGGAAGAGTCCTTGGAGTGGGGCTTGACATGTCCAGGGGAGATGAGTGGCAGCCTGTTCCACACATGCTGCATAGAAAGGTTATGGGCGAACCTTACCATCATGGGTTGCATGGTGTCCTCTTGTGTGGCCTAGCTCATCAGGAAAAGTGTCAGGAGAATTGGCCATGGGTCCTGTGCATGAAGCCAGTGTAGCAACCACTGTGCTGAAACAGGGGGGCCTCCTACACACTCTGCATCTCTGAGAAGGGCACAGAGATGTGTGATGGTACTCACTCTGGAACTGCCACAACCCTTGTGTCGGGTCAGGCCTCTCTGTGTCTCTGTTTTCTCCAGTGGGGTCCCTACAGACAATTCCTCTGGAATACTTGTGTACTTGGGTATGGGGGCAGGTGTTTTCCCTGTTCTTGGTGAGGAAGTGGCACAGGTCCTCATAGAACAGGATGTTCTGCCTCTGGTGTGCAGACTGCTTTGTAGCATCAAGCAAGCAGTAATAATATATCTTTATCAGCTTGGTCTTGAGGCACTGTGACCAATTTCTGTTGTTATCCCTCACCTGCATCTCCTGGGTGATATGCTTAAAGATATCTCTGATTCAATGCCCTATCTGGAGCTGGTGCTGGATGTGTTTCTCATCCCAGATAGTGATGAGATCCTTTATTTCCCTAAACTTCTATTTGTGTTCCTGAGTTTGGATGGTGGTAGTGGATGGATTGGGTTTGTCCATGGTCCACAGCAATGCCCGTGGGGTCTTGGTGTTCACGGGTGGGTGAGGGTCTGGCTGAGAGAGGGTGGGTGGAAGGCTACAAGGATGGGAGGATTGATGAAAGCAGCAGCAGGTGCATGAGGGTGCAGTTCTTGGTGCATGGTTTTCACCCTCACTTCAGATGCTTGGTTCCCCTGCTCCCACATCACCCGGGCTCTGCTGCTAAGGTCACCTCCAAAATACTGAATTGTCCAGGGGATTTCATCTATTGCCCTTTGATTCTGACAATGCTACACACACTACCTGGGCTCTAAAATTCAAGGGTCCATGGCCCACATGGTCCCTTATGTTCGGGGGGGGAGGGGTGTCTGCTCACCCCAGCTTGGAGGTTCAGTGCCTCCCCCAACCACATCTCCCCACACACTGAACTACCTAGGTGATCATCTACTAGCTGTCTGATCAGTGAGGAAGAAGAGGGAGAGTCAGTCTGCACTGAATGAGAATGAGGGACATGGCAGGAGCCCTCCATCCAAAAAAAAAAAAAAAAAGAGAGAAAGAAAGGGCAAGCATAAATATCTAGGGCCAAACTCAGCCATCCTTAATTTATATCCTTATAACATGGAGGACTTTAGCATAGTTCATTCTATTACTGGCATGCTATGAATTTCAATCCCAAATAGTACTTGCCAAATTTTATTAGATTTAATTTTTTCATTTTTACTTTTTCTTTCTTCATCCTTTAACTGAAACTATATAAAGTCCATGTTTTGAGGAATTTCAATATGAATATAGACATCACAAATGAAAAGGCACAAGGCAACACACTATCAAGTGATTGTTTTGTATTCTTACGAATTCATTTTTAAAAGAGAAAAGATCACGGGGGGGGGGGGGGGTCTAAGGCAGAGATAAGGAGAGTTCATCTCCTCTCGTTCCTTTCCATTGTCCAGAGTTCTAACGTCAAGAACAGACATAAGCAGAAGTATTTTTGTGTTGGAACCAAAACCGTAAGCCAGGTTCAGATCCAAGACTCTTAATGGAAACACTCCCCTATGTACCTGAATTGAAATTTCATATTTAAGGATTTATCCTTTTCTACTTGAAAGTGATTTTTGAGTGAACTAGACAAGTCTGGAGAGTTTTTGTTTCAGAGTTCAAAACTAACTTAAATCTCAAGTAAACACAAACTTGGTTTGAACAAGACAGTGTTTGCATCCAGATATTACAACATACTTTTGAGAGAAAGCAGCCACTTATGGCATAAGATGCATCTGAAATCACTTTGGAGAAAGCATGATGGAGAAAGTAGATATTATGGATTGTAGGTACCAAAAACAAGAAATATAATTTACTTTATAAATTATGTTTTCCTCTACAAAAGCTTTCAGATGAAGTAAGAAAGTGGAGTGGTATTAAAATATTTCAGGAAAGATTTTGCTTCCCAATTTATAGCCACATACATACCTGACTATTATTTATGCTTTCTTTACAGCTGTATATATCTCAGCAGGTTCACCTGGTAAACCTTATTTGGCTTCATTCACCTCTGCAATTGCTGCCTTCCTCCCTTTCCCCCAGACTGTAGAATTTTTGAATATTTGTAGCTGCTTTTAATGATTACCTTGCTAGGGATAGGATTTTCTGCAGCTCAGGCAATTTGTCTAATTCAGTGGCTGTCAGCTGGGGTATGCGTACCCCTAACGGTACTTAGAAAGGTTGTAGGGGGTATGCAGAACTAATGTGGCCGATAAATGCTGTGTGCGTGCACAGTCACAGAGCAACATGCACGTGGCCAGAAGAGCAGCTGGGTCTGGCTGGTAAGTGTGTTGTGAGGAAAGGGGCCGGGGGGTGGGGGGCAGATTAAGGCCCCAGAGGGGGGAAAGTAGTAGGGCTGGGGCAGGGGCTGCTCTGTGTGAGGGGTGGCTCCCACTGCTGCATACACCCTGGGAGGCATGGGGGGCTCATACCTCTGGATCTGCATGGGGCAGGTTGGCTGCTGCTGTGGGCTGGGGCTTCTCTGGGCCCTTCCCAGTGGCGGCTGGGCCAAGCTGCGCTCAGGGCAGGTGGCAGTGGCACCTGGAGCGGGCTATGGGAGGGGCTGTAGTTCCCCTAATCCCACCCCCAGCACCACCGCCACCTGCCCCAAGCACAGCCCAGCCCAGCCCCCTGCCAGGAAGAATCCAGTGCTGGCCCCAGCCTGCAGCAGCAGCTCACCCTCACCCTGCATACAGATCCAGGTGCATATACCCCTCATGCCTCCCAGGGGTGCACGTAGCGGTGGGAGCCACTCCCCACATGGCTCAGTCCTGTGCCCCTCCCTGTCTGGGCAGCCTCTGCCTCTGCCCCAGCCTCACTCCCTCCCCCACTGCTTGGCCAGCCTGCCACCCTGTGTGCCACTCCAGGGGTACATGCCCCCCCCCCCATTACCTCCTGGGGTATGTGCAGCAACAGGACCTGCCCCCCCCACACCCTCCCAGATGAGCCACTTGCAGCTCCATCCCACATTCCACCCCAGCTGTGCATCCCCAGCCCCAGCCTCAGCCCTACTCCTTCCCTCACTATGGGGGCCTTCATCTGTCCCCCCACCCACCCCTTAAAACAAGAAATAATATAAAGGGGTACATGAGCTGAAACTTTGAGGGAGAAGGGGTACACTTGTTAAAAAAGGTTGAAAACCACCGGTCTAATTAATTTCTAGGAGACAAAACAAGGGCAAGCTAGAGATGTACCTTATAGACTAACTACTACAATACAAAGACCCAGGCCTGCTTTAAATAAAGAGAAAATTATCCCCAAATTCAGACTGAAATATTAATACATTTCAACAACTTGCTTTTGACTGAATAACTATATGATAAACTTAACAGCCCCCTCCCCCAAGTTCACCAAACTGTCCATTAGACCAACTCATAAAACATATAATGACAGTGTTATTGCCGTGAGTGCAAACAATGCTTTTGAAAACCTTTGACCCACTTCCTATTAAACAGTGTATTGTCCTGGCTCTGCAGGTCATGGCTCCACTGCCTGTCCTTCAGCTACAGAATGTCTATTAGCTGGTAATGTTAGGATGTCAACTAATTAGGCAATTAAAAAAGAACTGATGGAATATTGACATAGTACCAAATACCTGGTGATCCTTTTGGGGTATGAGTCAGCAAATGAGACAGCCTGACTGCCTCCACTCACTAGGGCTTCAGGTGTGGGTGTCTGCTTGTCTCTTGGCTTCCAAAATTCTGTATAGATTTTGGGGAATCTATTGGATTCAGAAGGGAAAATAAAATGAAACCAGCAGACTGGAAGGCTGGGGAAAGTTTCCTTTCCTCCCATTGAAGAATGTGAGCTGTTTCCCAAGGGGAACATCACAGACACTGGGCACATCTACACGTTCCTTAATGTGTAGTGGTTACTGTGCATTTAATTTAGTACTTGTATAATCAAGTACTGAATAAATGCACAGTAACGAGAGTTGCTGTGCAGCAGTGTTGGCAAATGCCTTTTTAGTGATGCTACTGTGCAGTAGCCTAATAATACTGCTCAATAGTGTAATAGCACTGTTTTTGCTGTGACACGCTACTGCACAGTATTATTAGGCTATTGCTCAGTTAATGAACATGTCTACACAAGACACTGTTTCCAAGAGGTTTGGTGGGGGGTGGGGGTTGATTGCTTAGTGGCTCTGAGAAAGGAACACTACGTTAAGGCTTGCAAGACCATTGGATATTATTATTCATATAGCCAGGAAAAGTGACAGCTGTAAACTGGTAACTAATAAAACAAATAATGTGGGAGCCTGACTAGCTAGCTGCCCTATGTATATAGCTATGGGACTCCCAGCAGCATACCTCAAACTCTGTAACAGACCATCTAAGCCAGCTTTTTATCAAGTGCACACGGTTCCAAACCATTACTCAAATGACCAGAATTATTAGAAATAGGCTTTAAGACATGAGAACAGAGAAATGCTCTTTGCTTCTTTATGGCCTACTGAATAAACTAAAGATTTCTTGGACTTTGCGTCTGTGAGCTGGACTCCTGGGTTTCTGGTCCTGCATCCTGTATGAAGCACAGGAAGTGTAAGTGCTTCTCACAGTCTACATTTTATACATTCATTTGGCTTCCCCAGACAAGTCAGAAAGTAGTGATACTACATATTAATATGCATAGGTGTGTAAATATACATTTTAACTATGTTCAAGTATATTTTTTTACTTTCCTTAGGGAACTTGCCCATTGCCAGAAATCAGTGCAGAAGAATCAGTTCTTAAACCAGATTGACTATGAGCGGAGGCAAAATAACAGCTAACCCACATTCAGCACTTGCTTACCTGCACCCATGACAAGATACAATAAGAGAAATTCAACAATAAGAAGTTTTCGTTGTGTGCATGAATCTGTGCTAACCGGAGGGAGGATGTGGGTTGGCCTTGGACAGAGGCTTCACTGACTCTTGTCAGTGACTGCCCAGGGGTGGGGCTTGCCCAGCACTTTGACAGAGGATTCAAGCTCTGGCCAAGACTGGAGCGCCAGCATCTGAGGTGGGGTGAGCAGGGGGCTGCAAAGCCCCATGGGTTGCTGGTGGAATGTAGCCTAATGTAAGCCATGATAGGATCTGGTACAGATGTTCATTACAGTGCTCTAACCTACAGTGCTGAAGTCTGACCCCACATCCATCCAGGGTTGTCTTAGAACAGGATCCACCATTTTTACAGCACTGTATGTGCCTTGACTGTCTGTTTGGTTACAGTTGTAGAGAGCTTTCTGTGTGCTTCCTGCACAATAAATGTAACTTTTGTACCTGGCCTATATTCATAAATCAGTATACAGCCATCCAAATTCTTAATCTCATTGAAGAGAAAGGACAATAGAATATTACCTTTGGAAACAGGTTCTTCCACTATCTATCTTGATAAACAGAAGTGGTAATTTTATTCTAGTGCTATGATGAAGAATGCCTCACACTGCAATTATACACAAATATACCTGCAGGTCTGTCCTTCTGCCATAATGAAATTTAGAGATAAATGTACTATCTTAGACATATATGTTTCAAACCATGTTGCAGAATAGAAAAATCCAGATGTTGGGTAGGAAATAGTTATTTTTATGATACCAAACTGAACTAGCTCTAACATGGAACTTGCTCGCATAGATTGTGAAACGACATAGTTTACTTTGGCACAAAATGATATTTCTACCTGATATATCTGCCATCCTCTTGATATAGTAAACGCCTTCAGAAAGATAACACATTATCCATATATTGTAGATATACATACATTGTTACTTTTAGTTTTTATGCACATTTAAGGTAGGCAAGTAGTCAGACCTTCAGTTAAAATACCCTGTTGAAAGATGGTGAACAGTAGTGTCAGCTCTGAAAACCTCTTACATCTATGTTTGTAACAGGCACTGGAATTTGAACAAGGAAATAAAGGTAGGATTACAAAGTTGAGTTGATTCTACCATGAAAATCCATTTATATTTGAATATGTTGTGATCTTGTAGAAAGGAGCTGTATTTTAGTACATACACCAACGCAGACTAAATTCTGTTTCTGTTTGCTAAAACTTTTATTTCCTAAATTTGACTGTTTGATTTTGCAAGTTAAATAGCAATTCTTTAAAACAGTGTGTTTAGATAATGAATATCCATATTTATATGTTCTATTTTTTATTTATTTGGTTTATTAAATAAAACAAAACTTCTTAATGAAGCTTTTAAGGCTGAAAGTATGTATTAATGAGGTCTAACAGAAAATAATTTACCCAATGAAAATTCTAATTCTCCTGTCACAGAAAAGAGAGAGAGAGAGAGCTATTAAACTCTGGAACTGAACAATTAAGAAATGTGAGAATTAAAAACTTCACTCATGCCAAATAGTTACACTTCAATTATAAACCCCAGCAAGTTAAATATGGAGGGTTACAAGTTGCCCTAATAGAAGATGTAATATATTTCAGAAGGGCTTCTGGAGGATTTTTGTGTGGCTCTGGAAAATTCATAAGTAACTAAGATCTACATATTTATGCTTTTTCCTGTTAACGTGTCCATTCCAGATATATGTTGGTAAAAGCATTATACCATATCATATATTGTCTGCACATGCTGCAAGTGTTCCAAAGGATGCTATGGTATCCCTTTATGGTTAATCTCCCTTTCTGTGTCCATTACAGCAAAGCACACTTTCCACTGAACTCCTTCACAGCATCTTCAGTCATGTCACAGAAAAACATTCTGGAATACCTCCTCATACACTTTTAGCCTCCCTCCTCTATTAGGTATCTGTCTAACCAGGTCCAACATAATCCCACTACTTCCAATGGGATTTAATATTCTAATTTTTTGTCTGTTATATCCCACAGCTAGCAAACATTTGCTACAGGATTTAAACATATTCACTTCCCTTAATACCTTCATTCAATCTCAATCCCTCCAGCGAGCAACAAGGTCTCTACCAGGAGTTGATCTCAGCAGCTCCAGCTATACTGCTTCCTTCCTTCTAGGATCTCCCTTTCTCTGACAACCACTTCTTTTCTAGAACACCAGATGAAATCAGTAACCTCTCCATGTGCTTTTCATTTTCCTTTCCCTATCATTATTCTCACCCTAAATAGTGCAACTTTAGTAGGTGGCCTTAAGTAGGCACCCTGTGGCCACACAAACACACACACACACACGCATGCACACGAACATTAGCAATATAGAATGGCAGCCATCTTAGGCCCAAAGCCCCAAACCATAACTTCTCATAAATCTCAGGCCAGATACAGACATTACACTTTTACTGTCATAAGTAGAATCTCTATACCCGTAACTGAACAGACATTTGGCACACAAAACCAGTATGTGCCCACAACAGAAAAGAAGTTTAGCATACATAGACTGGTTTAAAAATGACAGAACCCAGTCTAAGATTTGCCCTGGCCCCTCCTCCCCCGCCAAAGGGTGAATGTGTGTTCTGTTCACTACTGATTTAAACTACACCACTTACAGAAAACTGCATAACTTAGATCAATTCTGCCTCAGGCTTTTTGAATGTCTGCACTAGACTCAGGCTTTTTCTTACTGCATGCTGCTGTTTTTAACACATCTGTTGAATCTTTTATTCCACTAAACCTTTCCAAAATATTCAACTTCTGATTTTTTTAGCTTTATTTACATCTCTAATGGCTTTTAGGTCCTTAGCTATCCTTTAAAAATACAGGAATAGTACTAATTTCATAATGATTCTATAGAAATGCTATTTTAATGCATTGCATATTTTAAGTAGTTAATGGGTCTCTTTTCAAACAATCTTAAACCTTTACAGCAAAGGGGCTTCCAATTGTACTACACTGTGGAAAAGCATATGGTATTATAAAAGAGGTGAATAAATGTTCACTAGTGACTTGATAAGACCATAAAGTCATTTTGACTTGTGAACCTAGAAATGATTTTTTTAAACCCTGAAAAGAAACGACCACTGGTCCCTGGTGTATGCCTTCCCCAAATTACACAGACAATAGTGAACTTATAGGCGACTCCAGATCAGAAATAAGACTGACGTTGTGTAGATTTGTTTATCATCAAAGGCATGTTCAAGTACTGTACTGAACTAAATTATGTTTATTACAATGCTGAGTCTTGTAGCACACACCCGACCAGCACCAGCAAGGCAATATTTCTGATGAAGGAGCTACATAGCAGTGTAAAATCTCATAACAGCAACAGTTTAAGGGACAAAGTTGAGCACCAACAAGAAACAACAACATGGAAAAACAGCTTTGCAGCCTTTGGAGATCCCAATATTTTAAATGTATACCTCCAATTTTAGGTCCACTAAAAATTATTTTTTTTCTTATGAACAGAGCTGGTTTTAGGGGTGGGCAGCATGAGCAACCAGCCAGAGTGTTGTGGTTAGGGGGGTGTCACACACACACACACACACACACACACGCGCGCGCGCCTGGCCCTGCCCCACTGCTTGTGCCAGGCAGTAGCCATTGGGGGACTTCAATGATAACTAATCCTAAGGGACAGACATCAGGGCATGCCCTCTGTCTCCCCCTGGCTGTGTCCAGAATTGATTGGAGCCAACAGGGACTGTAGGATAAAGAGTCTCTGGGAGTCAATGGTGGCAGTGGCAGGTGCTGCTAGGCAGTATGATGGCTTGGAAGGAGGGCATTGAGAGCTGGGCCAAAGGCAAGGTGATGGTGCCCAGTGAGCAGGTGGCATGGCTGAGTGGCCCTGGCTTACTCACCAAGAGCTTTACCATCACTGACCTGCTGCTGCTGGAACCTGAGCTGCAGCCTCCTCACAGCCACAACCACCACTATTGAGGGTGGGGGCACAGAAGGCTGAGTGACTCTGGGAGGTAGCACCCTGCTTCTGGGCCTGGGCTTTCTATGCAGGCAGCTCTGCCAGATGCCCACCCACCAGCTCCTTCTAACACACCATGCTGAGTGCCCACTGCCCCCCTAGCCATGCTACCCAGCACCAGGACAGCATCTTGGGTGAGCAGATATGCACTGCCCTGAGATAGCCCATGGGCTCCCCTGCCATATGAAGACACTAGGGCATGTTTGCCCCTCAGATATGCACCCCACACACACACACCTCTCCAAGTCCCCGGCCATACACACCACCAACAACCCCCCCACTCTCCCACACATACCCTACCCCAACCACCCCCACCTCCCCCATGCAACCCCCAAAACTCCTCCCTCCCAACACAATACTGGTGACTGGGGGCACCAGGGGAATGCAAGTGGTGGAACCAAAATCAAGTTTGTCCAGGGCATCATTTTTTGTAACGCTGACTCTGATTACAAGGGTTCTCTGTGTTAGGTCTTCTGCTGGATTCATGGAATGGAGATGATTATCTAAATCCCCCAAAAGAGCCCAAAATGGAGGACTTTGGGAAAGGTGAGTTGATTACAAATTATTGTGTGCACACACACAACATCCCCTACTTGCCTCCCCACCCCCACAAAGCTTTCTTCATATTAGAAAAAACTACTACGTTCATAAATTTTAGTAAAAATGAACAAAAATCAAACTCTTTCAGCCAGCTGCCCCAGAATTGGCTATATAGGGTTTTTTTTTCTTTCTTTCTTTCTTTCCCTCTCTCTCTTTTTTTTTTTTTTTTGGTAAAGTTAATACAGCCCTGTGGATATCCTTATTGTTTGATACAGTGGGAATTACAATGAAAGCTCAATGTGAGAATCTGAAATGCAGTATTTCAAAATGACTACCACATGCAGAGCAGCAGTTGTAATATTTCTATTTCCTCTGCCATTAGTCTAGAAACAGTAAAGCTCCTGCTGGCAATCTTATCAGAGATGTGGACAAACTAAAGGAAAGATCAAGATCACCTTTGGTAAAAACAAGATGAACATCTCTGCGCTTTAATATAGATGTTCAGCACTTCTAGCTTGATACAGAATGACTCATATAAAATGCAGAGGAAAGTATGGCTTTGAATGATAATCATGAATTGCTTCCCTATATAATTTGTAATATACATTCTGTCCTGTATACAATAGAATGATAATCTTGAATTGCTTCCATATATAATTTGTAATATACATTCTGTCCTGTATACAATATTTCTTCATGAATCACAAAAAATATTCCTCCAGTGTGGGTAAGACTAACAAAACAGATATAAAGGTGACATATATTAGAAATATAGAATGGATTAGAGAATAGTTATTTATAAAACTTTTGGCAAAATCAGGCCAGAATAAAAATTTAGAGAAATTAAATATATACTTAATATTTGATTTATCTGATTTTTTATGAAATAGTCTGAATAGAAATGCATTACACATCTAGGTACTTACGCTGCCATAACTATTGTGTGTCACAAACATTCCTGAATTTATCAGTCTTTCCTGTAAATGTACTATTCACAGCTGAATCATAAGATTTTGAAAAGGGACCTGTAAGAGGGACCCCTTGCCCTGTTACTGGCAAGTGGTATGGCCTCTTTAAGGGCAGGGGCTTCATAACACAGGAACAGGCAGCCAGAAGTGCAGGAGTTAAGGCACAATCCTGTAGTCAAGTCAGCTGACAAAGAATGCACATGACCATGAGGGGGCAGGGCTTGAATAAAATTAAAGCCAAGGCTGGAACCAAGGCATTCAGTCTGGCCCTGCAAGCTAC
>NW_005842082.1:2333268-2342721 GCF_000455745.1 Alligator sinensis | reverse complement strand
GGGAAAGAGCTCTGGTTCAGGGAGGGTAAAGGGAACTGCCTGGCTGAGTAGAGAGGCCCTGAGACCTGCAAACTCAGGGCCTGTGGCCTACAGGGAGGTAGAGCCCAGTATGGGAGACAGTCTGGTGATTCAGAGTGGGAGTGAATGTGTAGGATGAAACCCAGCATGGGGGATAGTTTTCTGTTGTAGCCAGAGGACATTTGCGTTGGGTTGTGAGGTAAACCGGTGGTTTGGGGAGACTGTGAGGGGTGGTTTTTGGAGGTCACATTTGTAGTAGTAAGGATTAACTGGCAGGAAGTGGCTGGTTGACCATTTTGGGCCAGAGGTTAGTTGTTACAATAAAGGCTTAATGAGAAAAAGGAGTCTCCCTCTTCCTAAGATCCAAAATAACACATGGTATCAGCAGTAGTGAATCCTGCCACCAACAGGAAATTGAACAGGTGATTCCCAACTGATGGATCTGACTCTAGCAGTAGCTGAATCCAGTGTGGAGCAGAGCTGGGTGCCTCTACTTGCAGCACAACTCAGTACAGTGCTGAGGCTAGCTACAGAGACCATGCAGGCATTCAAAGTTGCACCACCAGAAGTTTGATTTTCAGTCCCCTGGAATATGGCCTTGATAGATCAGGCATTTTAATCACTTCAGGGAAGTGTTGGGTCTGGACAAACTCTTGGAAGCTTGCCAAGTGAATACTCTTATCTACTGTATAGAAGATCAGGCAGATGAAATTCTGCTGTCACTGCCTCTTACAAATGTGGAGAAAAAGCAATGCTGCAGTGATAGAAGCATTAACTGCTCTTTTTGTGAGCAAAAGAAATGTGATTTATGAGTGAGCTAGATTCAAACTCCATAAACAGGAGCCTTCAGAATCTGTGGACCGATTCATCACATCTTTGTGTACAATGGCCGAATCCTGCCAATATGGGGCAGTTAAGGAAAAGCTCATTAGGGACTGCTTAGTTGTGGGGCTTCATGATACAGAGCTCTCACAGAGATTACATTTAGACTCTGATTTAATGCTGCAGAAGGCTATCACACAAGCCCATCAATCAGAGCTAGTTAAACAACAACAAAGAGAAAGCAGGAGTTATTCTCAGTCCTGTCAGGCATTAGTTAATATAGATGCAATGCACACTGTAAAGAAACTACAAACAAATACAAATCAAATTTACAGGCACAACAAATACAGGGAGTGGTCCCTCCAGTGCCCACAGTGGCAAACAAGTGGGAAAGGAGGCAAATGCCACGGGTGTGGGCAAACTCCAAGACACAGTTGTGCTCAGTGTACTGCTACACAAGAGATATGTTGGTGAAGTAAAAAGAAAGGTCACTATGCTTCAGTTTGTTACTCTACCACCAGAGTCTGTGAAGTCACAGAACAGGATGCAGAGGATTGCACAGTACTTTTAGATGAAGTTACAAAGTCTTCATCAGATCCAGTAGTCTGGATGACAGAAATTGAGCTGAATGGACAGTCAATGCTATTTAAAATAGATACAGGAACAGCAGTCTCAGCTATCCCTGATTCTTACTACAGCCCACATAGGGATGGGATTCTCCTTACCCTTACTAAACAGCTATGGGGACCATGTGACACTACTTTCAAACTACTGGGATCCTTTAATGTAAAGATGACACTAAAGTGGAGATGTATAGATCAGGAAGTCTATGCAATTGGTAATCTTGTTTTGCCTTTATTTGACTTACCGACTATACAGTCACTGCAACTTGTCCATTGACTACATGAAACAGTGGACTAGAAATCGTTGGAGCAATACTACAGAACCATATACCTATCAGTCTTTTCTGGTCTGGGAAAAATGTCAGATGAATATCAGATATGCCTAAAATCTGATGCCATTCCATATGCATTAACTACTCCAAGATGAGTACATTTGCCTTTGATAGACAATGTTAAAGAAGAGCTAATATGCGTGGAAGAAATGGTAGTAATTACAAAGATTGAAGAACCTACTTCTTGGTGTTCTGGGATGGTGGCTGTTCCAAAACCCAATGGTAAGGTTAGGATATATGTTGACCTCACACAGCTGAACAAGTATATTCTTCCTTCTGTGGAACACACCTTGGCTCAACTTGCAGGAGCCAACATTTTCAAAAAATTGGATGCTTCAGCAGTGTTCTAGCAGATTCCTCTAGATGTTGAATCGTCCAAGCTAACAACATTTATTACTCCATTTGGACACTACCAGTTTAATAGCTACCTTTTGGAATTTCATCAGATCCAAATTCTTTTAGTTTTGGATGTCACAGATATTGCATGGTGTAGAAGGTGTTCTTTGCCACGCTGACCTGGACAGCCTTGTAAGGTGGGCAGAGCAAAACCTGATGACATTCAACACGGAGAAATGCAAGGTGCTCCACCTTGGGAGAAAAACCCACATCATACTTACAAGCTCGGCAGTGCTACATTCACTAGCACCATGACTGAAAGAGACTTGGGGGTCATGATTGACCACAAGATGAACATGAGCCACTAATGTGATGCCGCAGCCACCAGAGCAAATAAAATTCTGGCTTGCATCTATCGATGCATCTCAAGCAAGACCAAAAAGTCATCCTCCTGCTTTACTTGGCCTTGGTGAGGCTGCAGCTGCAATACTGCATCTAATTCTGGGCTCCACACTTTACAAACTGATTACAAGCCCTGGTATCTCTGTTGGGAGACAACCCTCTTGATTAACTTTCATCAAGAATCCAGAGATTTCACCTCAGAATGATGAAATTCACCTACAATATAGTATATATCCCAGGAAAAGAGTTACAAACAGCTTATACTCTTTCTAGGGCACCATTACAGACTCCACTGTCTCCTGAAGAACTCCTCCAGGAGTGAGATATTGCTTTTTATGTGGACATTATTGCAGATGGGTTATCCATATCTGCTTCACTACACACGAGAATTCAGAAAGCTCAAGAATTCAGAAAGCTGATTCCTCTTGCCAAAAGATAATAAGTACCAATTGGAAGGATGCCCTCAAGTAGGATTCAACGACACCAAGTTATGGGGAAGTGTGATCACACACAAAGATAGGCTGCAGATACAGGTGGACCTAAACAGGCTGGCAACTTGGGCGGATTGGAACCAGATGAGATTTAACATCGAAAAATGTAAAGTGCTCAACCTGGGGACCAACAATCCCCTACACACCTACAGACTTGGCAACACCAATCTGACCAGCACTATGAATGAAAGAGATCTGGGGGTAATAATTGACCACAGTATAAATGTGAGCTGGCAGTGCAATGCTGAAGCCAGCAGGGCAAATAATACTCTGGTGTGCATCAATCAATGCATCTCCAGCAAAACCAAGGGAGTGATTATTCTGCTCGATTATTCAGCATTGATGAGACCGAAGATGGAGTACTGGATCCAGTTCTGGGTGCCACACTTCAACAAGGATGTGGAAAAGCTCAAGAGAATCCAGAGGAGGGCCAGCCATATGATCAGAGACTTGCATGGCAAGCCATATGAGGTAAGGCTGAGGGACCTGGGACTCTTCAGCCTGAAGAACAGAAGGCTGAGAGGGGACTTGGTAGCAACTTGGTGCTACATCAGGGGTGTACAGCAAGGGCTTGGTGAACAACTGTTTACCAGGGCACCCTTGGGGAAAAGCAGGAGCAATGGTCACAAACTCCTGGAAGACTGTTTCAGGCTCAACATTAGGAAAAACTTCTTCACAGCTAAGGTGTCCAGACTGTGGAATAAACTCCCTCCAGAGGTGGTGCAATTGCTTACCATGGAAATGTTCAAGAGGAGACTGGGTGGTCACCTTGCTGTGGTCACTTGACCCCAGCGTCTTTCCTGCTTGGTGCAGTGGGGCTGGACCCAATGATCTTCTGAGGTCCCTTCCAGCTTACATTCTATGAATCAAGTACTGTGAACTGGCAAGGTACCAACAAGAGAGACTCAATCTTCATGTTGTCAGAGACTTAGTCATGTTCCACAATAGAGTACAGATACCTTTAGTGCTACACAAGGAAATCCTAGAGAAGTTTCATAATGCTCATGAGGGCATTACAAAATGTTAAGCCAGGGCTCATCAGGCAGCATGATGGCTCTCCATCTGTGATGACATACAGAACTGGGTGGCCAGTTGTAAGTTTTGTGCTCAATACCAACCAGTCCACGTGGAGCCATGCCTCACACCTGATTTACCAGATCATCCATGGCAAAGGTTAGGAACTGATTTATTTATTTATTTGGAAGGGTTCTGTTTACCTCTTTGCTATTGATTATTATTCCCATTACTTGGAGATGGTCCAATTACAGAGCACCACAACAGAGAGAGTTATAATGGCATTGAAGTATATATTTGCACACCATGGCATACCTTCAGTTTTAAGAACTGATAATGGCCCACAATTTTCTGGAGTCATGTTTAAGCAGTTTGCAGCCCAGTATAACTTTCAGCATGTTACCAGCAGTCCACATTTCCCCCATAGTAATGGAGAAGCAGAATGTTGGTTTGGACTGGGAAGAATTTGTTCCAGAAGAATGAAGATCTGTATAAGGCACTTTTGATCTACTGTTCAATGTCACTGTAGTATGGGTGGAGCCAGCTGAGTGGCTTCTGAGTTGTTGACTCTGTACAACCCTCTGTACCAGTATGATCAATGACTTGGTTCCAAAACTTGTCGATTCATAGGAATTTCATGAGAAAGACAAACAGATAAAGGACCATCAGAAATGGAACTATGACACCAGGCATGCTTCAAGACATGTACCTGCTCTTTTTCCCCAGCAGTTTGGATCCAAGATCCAGAGGTCCAAGGCACTGTTCAGACTAGGGCAGATACCCCTCATTCATACCGAGTAGAGATACTTAGCGGTTTTCTGTGTATGAATTAAGAATATCTCCATCAAATTTCACCTGTTTACCCCACTAGGTCTGGATGTGCCTCAGTTCCACTGAAGAGATTAGTCTGGTCTAAATTAATAGACTTACCCATATTTCTGCTTTATTTAGGTTCCTTTTGTAACAGTGTACCAAGTTTTCCCCTGAGAGGGCAATGTAGCAGTAAGGGTTAACTCCCTTACTAAAGAGTGATGTTATACATAGGAAGTGGTCAGTCAGCCATTTTGAGTCAGGGGATAGCTGCTACAATAAAAGCTTAAGGAGAACAAGGAGTTTCCCTGCATCTTCCTAAGATCCAGAATAACACACCATTAGTATCCTCGGGGCACATGATTGCCTTGATCCCTTCTGGGGGCAGGCTCAAGGTAGTCACAGCTCCCAGATCCTGGGGAAAGGTAAAGTGTGGAGGCGGCAGGGCCTGAAGCCCTGATAGGGGCAGAGTGTGGGGCTAGGTCCCAGAAGCCAGGTCTAGAACAGTGGGCCTTGGCTAAGGGGCTAGCCAGAGTAGAAAGGCAGAAGCCAGGAAGGCTGAAGCTCCAACAAGAAAATGAAGGCCTGAGGTGGCTTGGTGACTTAGGGACAGGTGTTCCACCTGATTGCTGACTCAAGACACCTGTGAGGCATGAGATATGGTATGAAACAGATGGAGCTATAAAATAAGACCTTAAGATAAGCAAGGTCAAAAGAGTTGACCACTGATAAGAAAGAGCACCTTAGGCTGAGGGCAACCTCCCTTTCATGAAGTTTCCATCAGGACATGGCAGATTCCCTGTCAGGAATGAGGGGGCCTATAGGGGGCAACACAACAACCATTAGGCATCTAGCCTGTTACAGGAATTATGCCCTAAACTCAGAAAAAAATCTCTCAGATCTTTTGAAAATCTCAAATCATAGCCAATGGACCATGAGATGTGAGTGACTAGTATGCAATAGGGCTGTGCGAAATTTCACTGGCTGTTTTGATTCAACACTGTTTTGACTCATTTCAAGCTCAAAACAGTGAAATCAAATCAAAACAAACGGCTTCAAAACAGCCTCTAAACAAAATGAGACTAGTTGAAACCTTTTGAAAGCCAGACTATTTTCTACCATGGGTATTTCCCATGCTTCTGGATTTTGCCAGTTGTACTACCCTGCCCCTCCCCCCACTTTTTCTGCTATGTGTTTCAGGGTGTTTTTAAACATTCCCAGAGACACTGGGTGTTGGCTATAACCAAGGCTAGGGGCTTTGACTGGGGTGTGCCAATGCTCCAGCTAGAACCGAAGCCAGAGGTTTCTGGCTGGAAGGTCTTGCCTCTCTGCTGAGGGCCAGACTGATTGTCATATTTGGGGTCAGGAAGGAATTTTACCCCATGATCATATTGGTATGGACTGTGCCAGTTTTTGCCTTCCTCTGTAGCAGGGGGTGTGGTTCTCTACCTGGAACTTCTTGAACATATATTGACAACATCTTATAGAAGCAGGACATTGGCTGCCATGGTTCCCCTGATGATTCTGTGGCAGGTTAGTATGTTAGGTCTATGTTGTGTCAGCATTGATGGTAGTTTTATTTAGTTCATTTAGACTATGGTTGTATAGGGTGGTTTGGATAGGGCTGATGACCTCTGTAGGTTCCTTCCAGCCCTTCTTCTCAATGACTCTATAACTCTGTGTAAGTAACATGGAGTGGGGGGAGGGACAGGTGGGATGGGGAGATGGTGCTGTGGATCTATAGTGGGGCATTAATGAGATTGGGGTGGGAGTGCTGATGGGTCCATAGGGGTCCACAAGGAAATCGTCCTTTTTGGTTGTGGGGTGGGAGGTCAGGGGGATAGGAAGAGTACAGTCCCAGGGCTGGGGCAAGTAGCTGGGCTCACCCAGACCTGGGGCTGCTCTTCAAACACATTCAGTAGAACAAGTTAACATGTTTCTAATCTGAATTAGTTCACCTGATTTAACCCCTGACTTAACCCCTGAACACCTACACAGATGGCCCTTTATATTGACCTAACTCTAGTTAGGTTGATCTAAACCAGGGGTGGGCAAAATACAGCCCATGGGCCAGATATGTCCTGCCAAGGGAATTTATCTGGCTCATGAGCCAGATAAATTCCCTTGGCAGGACATATCTGGCCCATGGTGGGTCCCTTGGCCCTGCCCAGCCCTGACTTGGGGGTAGCCTGGGCCATGTTGCATGCAGCTGATCCTGCCATCCCAAGGCATGCAACAGGGCTGGGGTGGCATGGTGGCTGAACTCTGCTTCCCAGCAGCCCCAATAGTGATGGCTCCTTCTGGCTGTCACTACCAGTGTTGCCACCATTGCTGGGCCTGGCCCCATTTTCTAGGCACTCTGACCCATCCACCCTGAATCCACTACTGGGAATGCTGGATAGAGCAGGAGTCTCCATGGAGACCAGCTTGGAACCCCGGCAGGGAGGGTGTACTCAGCCAGACAGATATGATGGGTCAGAGAGTGGCATCTGGCAGCAGGACCGGTCGGCAGGGAGCAGTGTCCAGGAATGGGATAGATGGGTAAGACCTAGGTTGGGTCCAAGGTTCGTATTGCAGGACAGTGAAAGTGGAGGGCCAAGGCCCAGGGCAGAGCCACAATTTCCTGCCCACGTGGTGGATCATGACCAGCATGACCTGGGAGGGGGGACAGAGTGTGCACCTGTGATGCAGCCCTTGTTGCCCCCACCCCAACACAGACACATGTGGGTAGCCCCAGTACAATGTAGTTGCAGAGCAGTATAACCCAGCCATGTGGGATGGCCTAATTTGGTCACAATCCATCAAGGCAGCCCCACACTGCTGGGCCATACCACTCCACAGCCATGCTGTACTAGGACTGCCTGCACATGTCCCCTGCAATCCTAATCTTGTGTAGGGAGTGCAATAAGGGCAGCAAGGGCTGAGTCATGGGCATATGCTCCACTCCCCTGTTGGGTTGGGGTGGTCATGATCAATCATGCGGGGAACTGATCCCCAGCCCCACACTGTCTCTGCCCACCAATCCTGATCCCAGTTCTAGCCCTGGTCGTGCCTGCTCATCCCACTCCTGAATGTTGCTCCCCACCCACCTATTCTGCTCCCAATTGCTGCTCCCTGTCCCATCCCATCTGTCCGGCCAAGTGTGCCCTGCCCATGTGGGCCTCCTAGGAAATTTTGGTGAGATGTTTTGTGGGAAGGGTGGTGCTGACCCAGCCCTCAACAGCTCACCAAAACTCCCTAAGTGACCCTCCAGCAAAGTAATTGCCCATCTAAATGGGCAAACTGTATGTAACCTAATAGTAATTCAGTGACTCTCAGTTCACAGAACAGATTTAAAAAAAAAAAAAAAAAGGAAGCATTGAGAAGACCCAAAATATTATACACAAACTAATCTAATTGCTTGAAATTCTTCAGAATGAAGAAAGCAAAATTGGTGATTGGGTGACAAAACAGACTAAGTCACATGCAAACCTTGCTACACTGTGAAAGCTCACAGTGCCAGCTACCTGGAGAGATTTTATAGATATGCTCACAGCTTGTCACCTAAAAGAGAGGAAGAGAGAGAGAAAAGACACAGTCCTTAGACATAAATGCCTCCAACAGAACCATATTTTGTTCTACTCTGTCTAAAAGATATGTCTGATTTTAAGAGGCAGAGAGATTTTCTGTATATGAAAACACATACATACATATAGTCTATATATGAAAACATAAATGCACACTGTAGATAGGTGTTTTATTCAGAAGGAATATTTGTCCTCAGGTCCGCTTTAATGATAGAAACTTGGTCACCTTCCTTAAGAACTCTGGAAAGGAATAGCTGCATGTATTTTTGAGATACCATTATTAGCATCCATTTGCAATTGGCTAAAAATGAATAGAACTATTTGAGAAACAGGCTGCTGAACACACAGGATGTAGTAAATGGTGGACTGTTGTTCTCACATAGACCTCACCTGTACATAATGGGGTTTCTTGTGGACAACAATGTACACCTTGGGGATTAAAGCATAACTTACCCTAAATAGATTGTCCAGAGCATAGCAGGGCTAATGTGGTTAAGGTACACCTCATTTTGTAGCCAGGGTCACACAAGGGAATGATTTAGGCAGCATAACCTCCAGGAATCTTTGACTTCTCAGGCCAAATGATTGGATACCCATTTATTTATACCTGCTCATACTGGGACAGCCCTTGGTATAATTTCACAGCAGAACTCAAACACTGTAGTTATGTCTTAACCAGCTATCTTAACT
The DNA here is from genome assembly GCF_000455745.1 of Alligator sinensis. Taxonomy (NCBI): domain Eukaryota; kingdom Metazoa; phylum Chordata; order Crocodylia; family Alligatoridae; genus Alligator; species Alligator sinensis. The sequence continues at coordinate 2,333,617 of NW_005842082.1, read as the reverse complement.
TAGCTGTAGTTATATGTCTAAACCACTCTTCCACCATACCCCAGATTCAGGCCTTACTAAAGAAAGGGGGGAAAAAAATCACAAAATAAGCTTGTGAAATCGATACACACACACACACAAAACAATTTATAGTCTCTAACATGCGGGAAAGCTCAGAAATTTCATATGTGAGTTTGATTATTTATATTTCTTTAAGTATATGGAGAATTCAAGCTATTCTAAGTCAGTTAAAAAGCCTTTCCTATAAACAAGTATACTACCTTTTAAAGGATTTTTTTTATCATTACATTTAAAGCATGGGCGACTGGTGCCTCCTGAGTTGGGGGGGGCACTTGCCCCCCCCCCAGGA
>NW_005842082.1:2269594-2333198 GCF_000455745.1 Alligator sinensis | reverse complement strand
ACGGGGGGGGGGGGGGGGGGCATCCTCCAAAGGCTGATTACACTGGTGCAGAAGTGCTGGCACTTCCAGGTGTGTTGCTGGCACTTCTGGGATGAAGTGATTGGCCACAGGGGAATGCCCCTCTTCCCCCTGATTGGCCCCAGGGGGATTGTGAGGATTGCTTCTTCTGGCTCCCCCACTCCCCGGCTGTCACTTTCAAGGGGGGCACAAGCACTCTCGCCTGCTCCCCCTGCCCATCACCTAAGCAGGGAACGTTGCTGTCAGGGGGTACACCAGCACTCTCAGGGGGTGCACGTGCACCCCCTTACGCATCGCCACTGATTTGAAGTCTACTCACTTTTGTCGAATCCAACCCCCCTCTTTACTTCAACAAGGAGAAATGCAAAGTACTGCACCTAGGGAGGAAAAATGTCCAGCACACCTATTGCCTAGGGAATGACCTGCTGGGTGGCACGGAAGTGGAAAGGGATCTTGGAGTCCTAGTGGACTCCAAGATGAACATGAGTCGGCAGTGTGACGAAGCCATCAGAAAAGCTAATGGCACTTTATCGTGCATCAGCAGATGCATGACGAATAGACCCAAGGAAGTGATACTTCCCCTCTATCGGGCGCTGGTCAGACCGCAGTTGGAATACTGCGTGCAATTCTGGCACCGCACTTCAAGAGAGATGTGTATAACCTGGAGAGGGTCGAGAGAAGGGCCACTCATATGGTTAAGGGCTTTCAGGCCAAGCCCTACGAGGAGAGACTACAGAACCTGGACCTTTTCAGCCTCCGCAAGAGAAGGTTGAGAGGCGACCTTGTGGCTGCCTATAAGTTCATCACGGGGGCACAGAAGGGAATTGGTGAGTATTTATTCACCAAGGCGCCCCCGGGGGTTACAAGAAATAATGGCCACAAGCTAGCAGAGAGCAGATTTAGACTGGACATTAGGAAGAACTTCTTCACAGTTCGAGTGGCCAAGGTCTGGAATGGGCTCCTGAGGGAGGTGGTGCTCTCCCCTACCCTGGGGGTCTTCAAGAGGAGGTTAGATAGGCATCTAGCTATAGATAGGTCATCTAAACCCAGCCCTCTTTCCTGCCTATGCAGGCGGTCGGACTCGATGATCTATTGAGGTCCCTTCCAACCCTAACATCTATGAATCTATGAATCCATAGGAGGGTCAGAGTATAGTCAATATTGCATTTAGGGAGCCCAGGCAGGGAAGGCACAGAACAAAGCTTGCACAGGCTTTCTGAACTATGATGTGGATGAAGCTTGGAAAATGGGGTGGAGGTTAAGGAGTGTGGTTGTGCTGCTCCCTGTTGTTGTTTTCCATACATGGCTGTATCTGCCATACATAGAGACTCCTGCAGAGAGCTCTCTGAAGGACCAGAAGCAGATAGGGTATTAGTCTATTATCAGCATGCAGTTTGGAGGGGCCTTTCCCAAATCCCACATAACTTCCTGATATATAGAACACTGTAGCTGTGCACTTGCATAACAATTTGGCCTGACTGATAAGATTGGGATCTTACAATTGTTCTGAGTGAGGAGCATTGTACAGTTTGGTTGCCCTAGAAGCCAAGCACAAAGCAAACTATGACTCTGGCTGAGTCTCCTTTACTTCCAGGGAAAGAAAGAAGTTAGCACCCTTTTTATGTCACAGTTTATTTTCCCCTCTGCTCCTGCTCAACTGCGCTTCATTGGCTGTGTGCCACTCACTATCCTTGCACATGTGAGACTGGGTGACCAAAGGCCTTGTGGTGGCTATCTTCACTTGCATTATGATTCATACTAACAGTATCATGTTTCCTCCCCTTCCTCTCCTGTGTGGGTGTGAAATCTGATTCATAACCGAGTCCTAACTTATTATCAGCTGTTAAATATATATTTCAGTCTCACGAAGAGCTTTGTTGTTTTCATTTAAATTATTCCTCATATAGCTCAGTTAATATGTGCAATGGTGTATTGTTCGATTCTACAGAGGGGCAGCTGTGAACCTTTAACTAAGTAGAATGTGTTTAAAAGTATGAATATAATCAGTATCTTTCATTTCTTGCTGTTCGTATTTTCTTCCATAAATCATCTTCATTTATCGCCTTTTTAATTGCCAAGCCATGACCTCATGTTTTGTAACCTTTTCTTTTATCTCTTTATAACCCTAAATGATTTGCACATATCATCTTTAATTGACATCTCAGTGTGACATCAGCAAATGGTGAGAGAGTAGACTACTGAGAACAGCACACTATCCCAGTCATTCCATTTATAACATTTCAGAAAACCATTACAGACATTTGAATTTTTTTAACTGCCTTTGGTAGCATGTCTTTGTGCAGATTGCTCTGAAGTTACTTAGCAAAAAAATCAGAACGGCTTTTTTAATCAGAAGCCAGGAAACTAAAATCTACTTATAGAGTCTGATGCCAACCATTCAAAAGTGTATGCATGTATTATTTGTTCTAAAGAAGGAAATGAGTCTGCTACCTTGTCCCCAGGACCAGTGCTAGGCTCTATACTAGAGGTGGGTAATTATTTCAGCTGGAGGGCCACTTAACAAGTTTTGGTGAGGCCGCAAGGGTAGCCCCTTGACAGGTGCCCTGCCAGCTGGTCACCATCTTGGGAGCGGAAGTCCCATCTCTAACCTTTCAGGACCTTTGCCACTGGAAGACCCTCCCCTCACCCCAGAAGTACTCCTTTTGGGAGGGAGGGTACTCCCAACTTGAAAACAGAAAAAAATCATATAATAAAAATCAAACATTTACTAAAACTTATTTTAATTGTATTCGTAAAAAAATGTGTTCTGATTTATGTGCGTTTGCATAGTGTATCTAGAAGCAATTGAATAATAGCTCAAAATACAGTCCAATTCTTGTATATTGTATGGGGGAGGGTGTGGGTGTGTTTGGGCGCATGGTGGGGGGCTGGGGTGCATGGGAGGGTTTGGGTGCGTGTGTGCACATGTGTCTGGGAGGAAAGTCCTTGGAGTCCCTGGAGTGTTGCAGTCCCTGGAGCTGCATGTGGTGGCAGCAAGCAGGGCCAGCCCTGCCTAGCCCAGCTCATAGCATGTAGCTTCCTGCATTCCAACCCTGATCCCTAACCACAGGTGGTGATACTATGCAGGGCCAGCCCAACCGAACCCTGCACAATGAAACCAGCAGCGCAGGTCATGGAGCTTGGCTGGGGCAGCAGGGACTGGGGTGGATCTGGCACAGATCCATGACATTGAGCTCCCCACCATTCCTCATGACCTGCACCTAGCAGCGAGTGGGGCCAGGATGCTGGCTTCATGGCACACGGCTCTCCTCAGTTCCAGTGCCATGGCTCTCCCAGTTCCGTACTTCTGCCACCCCACCCTGGGTCCCTGTCAGCCCTGGGGCACTAGCACAGGGCTGAATGGGCCTTACTGCTGCCACTGCTGAGTCCTGCTGCTAGCTCTTCTTCTCACTGGTGCCTCATCAGCTTTGACGGGCAGCCACCAGCAGGTAATCATTTTCTAAATTGTAGAGCACCCTGTGGGCCAGACAGAATTTCTTGGTGGACTGAATCTGGCCTGCGGGCTATATTTTGCCTGCTCCTACTCTATACTTCTATGAGCCATATAAGTACATATAGAACAGTCAGAGAACACCTAATTTGCGTATACCAGGTATAAAATGTATAAGGACAACGCTGACAAATGCAGCAATCAATCAAAATGAAAAGTTTTTCCCTTTTTAAAAAGCTCTTTTTTATTAAAACTATTATAACTATTTTTTTTATTATTAAAAGCTCAGGTTGTGATCAAAGTAGGCACAGCTGTACTTAGATTAGCCTGTAAATACATTAATGGACTGGGCAGAGAAATGTGTCCAGCAGGAGACAAGCCAAAGGAGGGTGGCCATGACATTTTGTCTTTGCCAGTGATGCTGAAGATGTAAATAATAATAATAATAATAATAATAATAGAGATACAGAAGGTTTTCTCCCTTCTCTGTCCCCATATAAAAGCCATGATTAAGAGTCTCTAAGTCTTGTGCATTTTCATTTTGTTTGCTCTATTAAACTGCCTTAAAAATAAAAGTCCAGAAAGATTATGTTAAAGCAGTTCTAATGGCCTAGGAATTTCAGTATGTGCTATGTGAATTGTAACATCATGCACTCCTCTGTGACCTTACAATAGGATGTAACAAGAGGATAGCTAAGCCATGCAGCTAACACCTGAAGCACTGCTTTGAACGGGAAAATAAATTCGAGAGGTATAAGACACAGTCCCACAGCCTTAACTCTGAATTTCCTTGCTTACTGAGTTTGTCAAACCTTTAACATTATTTTAAAGAACATTCTTTGTGCTTTAACATCTATTGTGAATTGGCTGCTTTAAGTCATGCCAAGCACATCTTTGGTCTCCAATAACCTCAGGATGAAAGAAGTAAAAAAGTGGTATAGGACCAACTTTATGAGAATGCAGCTATGAATCTAGACCCACAGAGCTTCTCAGAATATATATATTTTTATGATTATTGCTTGTGAAAAGGAGGAACGTGTTGTTGCTGTTGGTATTTCTTTTCAGTTGGAAATCAAACAGGCCAGGACCATATTCTGCTGGGAACTGCATAGATATTTACTACATGACCACACCAAATAAAGGCAAGTATTTGTTAATTATACTACCTGTGTAGCTCCAGTACAATTACCTCCTAAAGTATCTGCAAAACTAAGCAGAATGAAATAGCCATATAAAATGAAGAGTTGGGCTAAACTGGTTTAGTGTACTGCAGATTTTTCCAAACCTTATGCAATTCTCTTTAAAATATTGTACCAGGGAACCTCTGTCCCCGTTATTGGTGAGGCCTGAGAGGATAGGAAACCCAGGGCCAGGAAAGGCAGTTCGGAGTAGCAGACAGGTGGATTGAGCCAAGGACTAATAAGGTCAGGCAGCTAATAGAGCAACTAGATTCACCAGGTCACTGGGTGTAGAGGACCCAGTCATATGGCCAGAGGGAGACTGGGCTTAGGGGATTTAAGCCTGACCTCTAACCATGCTAGAGGGCCCTGCTTGCCTGCAGCAGGGAGAGAAGCTCTCAGGAGTGAGAGGCTGCTGGAGATGAACAGACAGCCATCCAGAGGGACCTGGGGGCAAAGACTACCATGAAGGTAGGGCCTGCTGGCAACATTTACCCCATGAGCTAAGGCAGGGGTGGGCAAAATGTGGCCTGGGGGCTGGATGCAGCCATCTAGACCATTCTATCTGGCCCGTGGGGCCCCTAAAACATTTAGAAAATTAATATTAATATGCCCTGGGCTGCCTGTCATGTGGCCCTCAATGCCTTGCCAAAACTCAGTAAGTGGCCGTCTGCCCAAAATAATTGCCTGCCTTGAGCTAAGGTTTTGACTAGTAGATCAAGGTGGAGGGCACGGACAGAGAGAGAAAGGGGGCCGAGGAGGTGACAGCTGGAGCCCCAATAAGTCCTCAGAAACCTGCAGGAGATCTCCCTTTAAAGGGGAAGCACCATAGGAGGGCAAAAGGACACAGTTAGGGGGCTGGCCTGGCCAAACATACCAGGCTACCCACAAGGCTGCCACTGGCCCCAAGGTCCCACCTTCACAACAACAAACAACATTGAAGTATGGCAGGTAAAAGATGGGAAGGAGCAGGCAAATGGGGCAGACCCCTATCAGTCCTACGTGTATCAGAAAATCTGTTTGTGAAGTAATGCCTTTTGGGATAGCATGAATGTTCACATAGAATTCTAATTATAAATAATTATCTACTATGTTGACTCTGTGACTCCTAGATAAATGGCTCGTGCCATGAAAAGCATCACCAAAATTGCAAATAATATGCAATTTATATGATTGCATATAAATTGTTTTCATTTCCCATTGAAGTCAGTGCTCTGCATAAGATCAGTACTTCACCCTTCATCTTTGATACAGTAGCTCTGGCTTTGGCTCCAGCAACAGGGAGGGAAGAGTAGTGGTGGCAGCACAGGAATAGCAGTCAGCAGTTCAGTGCTGCTAGGGAAGATGTCACCTCCTTCATTGCCATGATGCATGCTGAGCAGCCAAAATAACCCTGGTTTTGGCAGTCAAAAAAGGAGGTAATATCTCTTCCGGCATCAGGGTAACTCAGACTATCATGTGCCACCACTGCTTTTCTTCTGTCCCTGTTCAGGGAAGGTCCAAGGTGTGCGGTGGGGGGAGGAAGAAAGAGAATGGGAGGGTGAGGTGTCCCCCTAATTCCATTCTGGTGCATGCACATGCACACGTGCACACCCACACCCCCATTAGGCTGTGCTCAGGGCTAGTGCCCCACTAACATTGTTATGCTACTTCTGCTCTGTGTTACACAAGGGTTTAGAGACCAACAGGCTAACAGGCAGGTTGAGTATTCCTGTGCCATCTTTATATAAGATGTGAATTATAAAACTAGGAATTAAAAGGTATAGGTATATAGATATAGATATATCTATCTATCTATCTAGATGGATATGCATCTATCTATCACAGTTAAAACTTGTGAGCATGTCAAATATTCTCTAAATCCTGGGTGACCTGATGTGCACAAAGTAGACTGAACTGACTAGTAAGATAGTACTTAATAGTGCCATAGGAAATTTTCAGCCCATACAAAGGTTGCTTACAGTGGTCTACTTTCCACTTTCATGTATTTATCCGTTCTTCAATATAAACAGGACTTGAAGCTAGCTCATTTGTAAACCAACAATTTATCTTGAAATGCTTACTGATAAAAGAAGAGATTTAAAAAAGGTGTTGTGGAATGAGAAATAAATGCCTGCATGAATGAAAATCATCTCCAGGCAAAAGAATAGCAGTATTGCTTATTTGAATGGGTGGTTGTTTATGAAACTTTGACAGATGACCTTCTTTTTGTCTTGCAATTTCTGTTCAAAGAAAAATCTTGTTAGCAGAAGCTTGAACTTTCTCTCTACAGACATTACTAAGCTGTTTAAATAGATGACGTGCTAGAACAGCTTTGAACTGAACTCTAATTTGGAGTATTATTGATCCTGATATAATCTCTGACATTGCTTTTTAAAGAACTTTAGACCTGCAATTTCATCATATTAGCACTTTTTTTTTTAAACTGCACACCTGTTATCTGCACAATTTAATGGACAGTTTGGATAACTGGGAACACAAGTGGCTCACTGGATATCAACTTGGTCTTTTGCATGTACAGTTACAATAACTCCAGTTATATCTGTGTGGATTTAATTACACATGCATACTTTTCAAATTCAGACCCTTACTGTAGGTCCAATGCCAACAATGTTTTACTTTGGCTTGTTAATTCATTTTCTTGATTCTCCCCCCCCCCCAAAAAAAATATTTTTATAATGATTACATTCATGATCTATAATATGCCTGCTGCTTTGCAATATAAATGAAGTAAGATGAATGAGAAAAATCAATGTATTTTTACAATACCAATTCAGTTTAGGCTCCTCGTGAATTAGGATATATTGTTTTACATTTATAAAACAGTAAGCAATGCCAGCTGGAAGAACTAGAAAGCAGCAGGTATTATTAAACTTGTGTGGCAGCCACAGTATGAGTACACTTAAATGTATATAAAAACTGTTCCCACTGACTGTGGGGAAAAAACCCATAACATTCTTCTTCAACATAATGTTGTTGAAAATCATGAGTTTGATAATATTATCAACATTAATAATATTAAATGGCATATGATTGGTTTATACTGAGTATCCATTATTTCAGGTGCCAGGTTCACGCGCGTTTATCACCTTGAAACTGTCCGAGGTTACAACAGTATTATAGGACATTGTTTGTCCTTTTATGCACCCCCACTCCCCAGTCTAAATACTCCCTTTTGTGTAAAAGGCAGTCTGCTGTACTACATGTTTCAATGACAAGATTTGTCAGCTATGCTGATAAAGCTTTTGAAGAAAAAAAACACTAAGTATAAACCTCTATATACCAGGTCTGTCCAAAAGTATTGGGAAAAACCAGAATGTTTTCTTAAAATGGGTCCATTCTGATGAGAGAGATTCTCAGGTCTGGGTTGGAAATTCTGGTCAAAATCACAGACACACACCACTGAAAGTCCCAGCCAAGAACAGAAAATAACCAGGTGGTGAGGATACTCATATCAGACAAAAGATCCATGAAGACCCTTGCTCTACATGATTTGAAACAAGGATTTCAACATGAATCTTTCAAATCCTAAACAAGATCTCAAACCCTAGATTCTTAGGTATTCTTGGGAGAGGGAGGAGGAAAAGTGGGGGAGAGGGAAAGACATGGGTTTCATTTATGCTTCTTTTACACACTCTCTCTCTCTCTCTCTCTCTCTCTCTCTCTCTCTCTGAACATTTCACCACAGTAGAATAAAACATTTCAAAGCCTCAACTAGGTTTTGGTTACTATGAAAAAAAAATGGTTCCAGGAAGTCCTACTTGCCTACCCTTATGCACAAGGTTTAGCTTATTCTCCAGGAATGTAAGGTGGATTTTTACCCTTTCTTATAGTCACACGCATGTGATAGGCCAAGGAATAACTGATCTCTAAATTGTACTTCTCTCTTCAGCCTAATGTCAGCTGTTTAATAACTGCCATCAAATGACCTCTTCAAATTTTTTCATAGTCCTACTTTCTGCTGGCACTTTCCTTTAGGAACATGAGTTGTTGTTGTTGTTGCTTCCCCCTAAGTATATTGCTATAATTAATTTACTGTGAAATCCCTTTCTCAGAAGAACCTTATAGGGTGCATGAAGGACTGCTGTTGGATAGAAAAAAAAAAACCATGTATTGGACAAAGATTCCACTTGTCTTGTACTATTGAGAATTCATTTCTTGATCTTTCAGATCTGAAAGCTTAAGTATAGCAGTTCTTTTTACTAGGGATTATTTCCATTATCATTTCAAAAGGGAATCTTTGTTTTCAGTGAAGGTTATCTTTGACTATGGGCCATAGAGCTTTTGCAAGTCAACTTTCAAGAAATGTAGTGTAGGGGGGAAGGGGGGGGTTCTCCCTATTTATGTTGTCTGGCAATCTAAGTAACCTAACATGTATCACTCATATCTTGTTCTTTAACACTACTACCTCATCTTATATGAATTTTCTTTCACTGGAAATGCAGATGCAATAAATGGCTTGATAACACATAGACATTTCTAAAAATTGCTCTTCCTATTTGTCACTTTCTGGGGCAGTTTCAGAGAGTAGTCTGCTTAGCTACTCATAACATAGGATCATAAAGATCTTACCATAGCCCAGTCTGCCACTGCTGGTAATCCTGTTAATACTGTTCCCACCAGTCTCAGCTCCTTCAGTGAACTCCTCTCCCCTTGTTTTATCTGGGTGTCATGACAGGGAATTGGGAATGAATCACTGTTCCCACCTACTTCCTGATTGATCATATAGGTGCTTACAATTGTAACACCTGAAATCAGATGCTTTGCATTAAACAAGTGATTCAAATAGAGTTAGGTGTCTGTGGCCTCTATATAGTCTATAAGAATAGTCATTTAGAGAGTCCAGAGGAACACTAAAGGGAAGCATCTTGACCATCTCAATCTCTCTGGAGCTCATTAGGTGTGTTTGTTTACCTGGGATCTGAAAACACAAGTCATCCTTCTGGGAGTAAGCACCTAACTGACTACGGTACTTGTACCTGCTCATTACTAGAAGGCTTACTGAGGAAATAGGAGACCAGGGATCCAGGCCACCCTTAAAGTTCCCTCCTGTTTCCTGGAAGAATGCCTTAAGATATAGTATAAGCTGGATGGAACATTCCTAATCCTCCTGTTGAAATTGGGCAACTGAATATATGACCCTGCTACCTGGGCTGGTGTTTTTTTCTGATACTCAACGACTATCTAATAGAAAGTGCATAAGAATCTCTTGGAACAGAGACCAGAAGAGCAAGTGCCCTCTGCCACAAATTTGCCCTTACAACTGAGTAATGCAGTAATACTCCCCATTTTCTTGCTGTCTCTGGACCCATGAATCTTCAGTTCTTAGCTATTCAGTGCCACAGCTTCCCTGAGAGAGATATACACATGCTCAGGCTATTCTATAGCTCGGTTGTTAAGACACTATTCTGGCAGGGCTGGGTTTAAATGTCCTCAGGCTGAGTGTTTCATGGATTCCAGCTGTCCCACATCCTAATTAAATGCTCCAGCCCCTCAACCATTAGGTAAAAAGCAGGTTCAACCACTATTAGATATGCTCATGAGTTTAAATGGCTATGAGTGGCGTGTGCTCTGAGAGAACTTAACAGATCAGTCCCTTCAGGGAATCAATCTGGACCATGGCAGAGGTAAGACCAGCTGATTCATTCTAAGTATGTGTAAAAGCCCACATATAGGTCTCCAGGACACTTTCCATGCAAAAATGGAGGTGTGCAATGAATGTAAGCATCTAGAGGGGTTATGGATACTGGAAAAATGCTATTTTTCAGAATTGAATTGCCTAAATTCTGCCTATTTTCTCTTCAGGTGCCTATGGGAACAATTTTGCTATACTTGCTATATGCCTGTATCTCCTAGTTGTCTTGCAGTTCTCCCTTTGTCTCCATGGTCTCAGTGAGCTTGTTCCAGCCTGTTAGGAGTGCTTGTGCATAGAATATCTTACCTCCGCTATTTAAGTCTTCCTATTTCCTGTTCACATGCCCAGTGGTGACAGCATACACACAGTTGGGAGTCAGCTCAGGAAAATGTGAGCTTACTTAAACACACTTAAAATAATTTAACACTGAAACTGGGAAAATAATTTATAACTTATCTGGTTATGTTTTCCTTATTTTCTTTGTTAAACATTGCACAATTCTCAGGTTTGTTACTTCCACTGCGCACCATACTATACACTTGTTAATGTGAGTTAGATATACCAACTCAGAACAAACTGCATGAAGGAGGAGAATAGACTCTAGCTTTGTATAGTTCTTGTTGTGCAGATTATCCATAAACATTTCACAGTGATTGCAACTACATCACAAATGCTGTGAGGTGGAATACATCCCTGAAACATAGAAGACGCCAAATCTTAGCTGATTTTGGATTTTAACCTCCATTGCAGAACAACAAGAATGATTTTTAAGCCTCCTTGATCTACACAACAAAGAGCAACTCAGAACAACTGACAGAGACACTCTCGTGGACCCAGAGGGACAGATTTTCCATCTCCGGTTTCCTCTGTGCAGAAATGAAGTTTATTTCCTACCTATGGAGCTTTCTTACCATCTTTAATTTTCCCAGAGACTGATGAAATGTGTTTGAGTCCGAAAGCTTGCAGAAGATTTTATTTTATTTTTGCAACTTCCTAGTTGGTCTAATAAAAGGAATCACTTCTGAATCAAGAATTCTCGATTATTATTATTTTTTTTTTTTTGCATTTCTTTTTGTCTCAGACCAACACAGCTACCAAATACATCTCCTACTCCGGGCAGACTTTTACACATGTGGGGATGTGGGAGCAGATTTGCTACCCATGGCAGCAGTCTGCTCCTGCCTCAGCCAGCCCTGCACTGGTTGCCTGCAGCAGCTGGGGGAGCTGAAGGCACCAGCTGCAGCTGTTTGTGGCCAGCAGCCATCTTTAAAAGGTAGCCCCTCACACTGCTCCCAGGCCATCTGCTTTCCTGGCCTGGAGTATCATGCACAACATGGTGGTAGCATACAATGACTGTTGTCACAGCCTCTGCCTGCTGTGCTATTGCTGCTCCACCCCCAGGCCCTGGGAGTGATGTCTACTGCCCTAAGCCCCTGCTTGCCGCCATGCATGCTTGCCATGTGTGTGACCCCCCCTGGAAGTAGTGCTGGGGTTCAGTCTTGGCCTGATAGCCCTCCTGGCTCACTGCAGTCCCAAGCCTTTTGCCCCCATACTGCTGCCTCTCAGACCCTGTGCTGCTGCCTGGACCCTGGCAGGGATACAGATGACACATTCTTGTATGCCACCACCATGCCTGTCTATGTGTTCCTGGGGCTTCAGCCCCACTGTTTGTGGACCTACCTGGCCAGCCAGGACTGAAAGCTGCATATTATCCAGACCACCTAGAATGATAAGCAGTGGCTGGAGGCCTTTCACATGATGCTGGACACCTTCTAGGACCTCTCTTGAGCAGCTCCACCCCAACCTGGAGCAACAGGATACCAGTACATAGTGGCCTCTCCCCACAGACACCTTGCAGGCCATCACCCTGCTTGAGCTGACCATTCCTGCCAGCCTCCACTTCGTTGGTCATCTCTTCAGTTTGGGCAAGGCAACTGCCAGGGCAGTGATTCTGGAGGTGTGCGGCACCCTCCAGGACATGCTCAGGTACACTGTGCTCCATGTGTGTGACAGCCTGGAAGTGGTCCTGGGGTTCCAGGCCCCAGGCTTCCCCCAGTGCACCAGGACCCTGGACAGGACCCACATCCCTGTCACCTACCCTCCCCCCCTGCCCCATAGTGACAGTTCCTACTAGTGTCAGTGGGGCTTCCACTCCATCATGCTCCAAGCCATCAGCTTGTAGACCACTGTGGTGCCTTCATTAATGTGAGCACCAGCTGGGAGGGCAATGCCCATGGCATCTGTGTCTTCCGCAACTCTGCTCTGCCAGCCCTGATGAAGATAGAGTGCTACGTGCCAGGGGTGCTAGACCTCCAGTCATGGTGGTGATCCTGCCCCTTCTCATTAGGGGTCCCACCTACCTACTCTTCCCCTAGTTCATGCAGCCCCATACCAGTGAGCTGGACTCCCACCAGGCACACTTCATGGGCTGGGCTCATGCACTCATGTAGCGCACCTTAGGCCGCCTGAAGAGACACTGGCACATCCTCACTACCTGCCTCAAGGTTGCCAAGGCCAACACCCCTGGGTCATCATTGCAGCCTGCATGCTGCATAACATCTATGAGGCCTGGGCAGAGGAGACACAGCAGGTGTGAGGACACTTGGCACTGAGAGTGACAGGGACAGCCCCCTGCCTTCCCAGATGAGGCCCCAGGTGAGTTGCTGATCCACCAGCGGGGGCCAGGGTACCAGGGTACCTTCTGCACTTCCTTCTGTAGCTCACCTGGACAGCCATCCATGGACCCCCACCCCACTGTGCACCCCCAGCACTACACTCAGTGTGGACAGTTCTCAGAAAAGCACTTTATTCTCCTCTATAAACACAGGACCTCCTCCCTCACACCAGCCCCAGCCCCAGCCGCTCCTGCCCTGAACCACAGAGCCCCTCCAGCTGCTTCCCACAGAGCTCCTCTACCCCCTACCAATAAAGCATCCTCTTCCCTGTGCAGACCTTGTCTAGTGCTATGTGTGCTGTTCTGGGCTCAGGGGCTGTGGGGTGGGGGCACCTAGGGGGTGGAGCCTGGGGACCAATTCCCAGTATCCTGGCCTCTGTCCACTCCCCTGTAGGTGCACACACTGTGGTGAGGCCAGTGAGACGGGGACTTGCCTGTGGGTGACAGCAGACACTGCTTTTCCCTTTCCTGTGGCCAGCAGGGTCCCCGCATGGTCATGGCCCTGCTGCAGACTGCTCCTGTTCCAGGGCCACATGAAGCCAGGGAAAGTGGCGGGGCTGGGATCAGGCAGGGGGCTGGGTGGTATGGGCACCAGAGCAAAGGCCAGAGCAGGGGCACCTGGCCAGTGGAGGTGCCACTGCACCTCATCCCAGACCTGGAGTGGCCAGAGGCTGGCTGCAAGTATTTCAGGGCCCCAGTGTCCCAACAAGCTTTTAAGGGCCAGGCATGAATGACGCGTGCCCCCGGTGGCTGGGGGGCACAGCAGTGGTGGAAGCATGGCGGTGGCAGCAGGTGCATGGTGGCAGTAAGTGGAGTGCTCCCACAGATGCTGCTGGTGCTGTCAGTGGCGGGGGAAGGGTGGTGAGCACCAACCAGAGGTTGGCGACCACCTGCAGAGGCCACCATCAGTGTCAGTAGTGGCCAGCAGGTATCATGGACTGCCTGCAGATGCTACTGGCGGTGTTGGCAATGGGGTGGTGAGCAGTGACCACCTGCAGGTAGGTGGCACCTTTTTGTAGGGGGTGCACCACCATGCTCAGGGGGTGCATGTGCACCCGTGTGCACCCCCTACACCTCTCTCCTGGGGCCAGGGGATGGAGCAGGCAAAGAGCCATCTCAGTCCTGAGGCTGGAGAAGCTCCCAGCCATGGGGCTTGGCTGTAGGTGGCCCCCTTGGTGGTGGGGCTGACCAGGAGCAAATTTGCTTACGGTCAGTGTCTACACGTGCATTAGTATGCAGCAAGTAATTGCGAGTAAATTTGCTACTTATATTTACAGGTAGCAAGTTTACTCACAATTACAGCAAAATACTGTGCAGTAAGCATCTGCATGTGATCCAGTTAGTTGCAGTTGGACCATTTGAAACTCCATGTTGTTTTATTTCTGGTTCCTGATTGGATGATGTATTTAGCTAATAATTAATTGTGAAATAGACAATATAGTATTTAGAATTTTGTTTTTATTGAGTATGCATGCATTCTAGGTAAAGTATAATTTTTTACTAAGCTGAAAAGCTTAGTCATTCATGGGAACTGAACAAGGAAAGATCACAAATAAAGACAATTTGAAATTCATTTTTTAATTCAAATGAACATTTTCAGAATTTTTTTTCTCTCAGCTCATTCAGCTGTATTTAATGCTTAAAAGGCTGTCTCCTACTGCCCCTCAGACAGTTTGCAGTTTTTCATTTTCCATGTAATCTTCATTGATTGCAGGAGATTAATTTTGTTCACTACAAAGACAGAGGCTCAGTCTTTATGACAAATGAAAGAGAGAGTCCCAAAGAGCTTTTGTTATGTTCTCAGCAGTGTAGTTTAATTTATACATTTGTTCTTCATAAAAATTGATTTCTTTGTTGATGTTCTTCCACCTTCAGAATGGAGCCGACCCATCAAAGCCATCAAACAGAATAGAAGCTGTAGTATACTCTGTGACCTTATTCAAACCCAAAAACTGAGATAAAAAATAAAATGAAAGCTTAACTAATGAGTCAAGTCAAGTACAATGAAACTTACTTGGGTTTCATTTGAAATCAGTATCAGTCTCAAAATGAAAAATTAAGTTACTTTGTGCAACAGAAGCAAAATATCTGAGGAGAAAACAGACAAGCTGTGACTCATTATGTTTTTTTCAGGTGAGGGCTAACTAAACTTCTCTAATGACCTTCCTTCAGTGGAGGCTGGAATCATCCATTAGTTGCCTTTCACACATACTGGGAATGTTTACACGTATGCATTTACTATGCAGTAACCAAATTTACTGCACAGTATGAGCATGTATCTACATGCGCACACCTGTACTGTTCAGTAAATACGGTGAATTGTGCTGACTTGAGTATAAATTTGATACCTGCATCTTACAGATATCAAATTTACACCTGCTTAGTTTCTGCACAGCAGTGCACATGTAGATGCCTTACTGCACACTAACACTGTGTGTGTGGAGTGACTTGGGATTAACTGTAACAGTTTTAAGGCATTTTAATGCCTGCCCATGTGGACACCGGCCTATTCCTACTTACTGAGCAGTAACTTACTGCACTGTAAGTTCCAGCGGGCATAAATGCACGTATAGATGTGCCCACTTTTCCTTAAGCTCCCAAGCACTATGAAGCACATAGTGTGTCCAAATAATGTATATTGCATTAAAAACTCTACAGTCTCTAGCAGTAGTTCCATCTTGCCTTTAGCTGACCAAAGAAACAATCCACTGCCATCCAATTGTCTTTTACAGACCTCATTGACCATTATGACCATGTGCAAATTGAGACTTTCTAATGCCAAACCATTTGTCAGCAGATCTGCCAACTTCTAGAGGATGAACAGCAACAGGCTTCTGAACCATTGCTGATCCTCTCATCTGGATGTTCCATTATTCAAGGTATACATACATCTCCAAGTCTGTATCATTTATCCAGGCTATGCACGGACTATTTTTCAAAAGGGGGCTGGGGTGGGGGGCGGCGGTGCGGGTGGGCTGGAGGGCCGCAGTGGGGCCCGCTGAGCCTGGGCGGGCTGGGCTGTGCCGCTGCTGCTGCAGGGGCCAGAGCAGGCCAGGCTGCCAGGCTGGCTCTGTCTCTGCTGCTGCAGGGTCCAGGACAGGCCAGGCTGCCGGGCTGGGCTGTGCCGCTGCTGCGGGGGCCAGGCAGGGGGCAGCGGCATGGGCCAAGGCAGGCCGGGCTGCACTGCCATTGCATTGGGGGTCAGGGCAGGCCGGGCTGTGTTGCTGCTGCTGTGGGAGCCGGGGTAGGGGGTTGCCGAGTTGGGCTGCATCACCGCTGCCACAGGGGCCGGGACAGGCCGGGCTGCGCCGCTGCCACGTGGGTGGGCTGGAGGGCCGCATCTCCTCCTCGCCTAGGAGTGCGGGGAATACAAGGGTGTGGGCTATTCATGGAAAATTATGCGAAAATGCAATTTTCCACAGGTTATGCATGGGTGCGGGTTATATTCATGTGCAGGCTATAGGTGCAAAAATACGGTAATCTCCTATTAATATTGATATCAGCTCATTTACAGGGTCCCATTCAGTTGTTGTTGATCTGATCTTAACAGCAAACCACTGCCTTTGTCATTTATGGCCCCCAAAACCTACCAGTATCACCCAGAAGCAGACAGAGAGCTAGTGTGAGGAAATCCACCCCCAAACAAACAAACAAACAAACACGTTTCCCCAGCACATCCTGCAAATGTGAACAGAATGAGTGCTGGCGTTATCAATTTCAGGATATGAACCCAGAGAGTAATATTGTCTTCCATGGCTTACCACCTGCTATGATGCTGATATTCAACATAAAACAATATATGCTAACTTACATAAACAATACGGTCATGAACTGCAACAGGGTAATATACAAGCCTGATTACAGATGTTAAAAAAGACCAAAAAATGATGCTTTATTTTAAATTAGGCATGCTCCTGCGCCAAGCCCAACACGTGTCAAGACGAGGCAGTGTGTTAGTTGGACCCAGCTTGTCCAACCTCTATATCAATTGGGCACTTTAGTGGAGCTTTTTTGGTACTTCTATCTTTTAGCTGATTAAATCAGCTTTAGATAAAGCTGCAAAAAGCCCCACTGAAACACCTAATTTATACAGATGCTGTAGAACTGAGTCAAAGTAATGCGCTGCTTCTTCTGGTCAAGCACGTTTGGTTCTTTTGACATTTTTTTTAATGTCTGCAAGCAGCCTAACTGGCTACTTGTTCCATGTTTAGAATGCAGTGTAGCTAAATAATATGTAGATTTAAACTAGGCATCTAGTATAGTTCATAAATGTTTTTGATAGGGATTTGAAAATATGAATTTCTTGAATGAATTTTCATTTGAATAATAAAAATAATTTCACTATTAAAAAATAATAAATCTTGTCAAGTGCTTACATTACACTGTTATCTCCTAATTTTTCACATTTGTGACACAATTTATCATTACTGTGGGAGGGCACTGTTTGTGTCTACCACTTTAAGGGCCTGAAAACAGCAGCCAGCAGGTGCCTAATTAGGCCAGCCATTTTGGATTCAGGGCTGCCCATATAAACAAGGCATTTTGTTGCTGGAGGGCCAGGCAACAACATTGCCTGGCTGCAGGGCTGCTGGTATCATCTAGAGGTAAGGGAGGAGCTGTAGGGGATGGTCAGGAGGCTCCTGGTCCTGGGCATGACCTAAAATTGCACCCTGCCAGGAGTGGGTGGCCTGGTGGAGCTCTCAGTGGTGTGGGAGCCCCCAGGAAATGCCAGGCCAGTTACCACCCTGGTGAAAGGTGGGTCGGGGTGCCTTTACCCCAGCTCCCACAACTGGGTGCGTTACCTCCCTGTAGGTAACCCCTGGTGGATCCCAGTGAGAGAGTGGGGCCATAGACTCAAACCTGTCTTGACATCCCCCGACTGGTACATGCTGGGGCCAGGACTGGAAGGGTTGAAGGGCCAGGGGCCCACCATGAAGGATGCCCAGAGCTGAGGGCCTTGGGTTCTGACTGGCCTGGAGGTGGGCCAGGGCTAGAAAGCCAAAGGTCCCGGGGGGACCACACCCATAAGGGGGAAGCAGCTCAGGGAGCTATGTAGCCTAGAATGAAGGTGGAATAGGCTGCCTGAATGGAGGGATCCAGGTGGGGTCCAAAGAGCAGAATTCTGGGGCCCAGTGTGGAGCTGGTGATATTGATAACATCTGGATGTCATCTGCGAGGCTTGGGCTGCGGTATAGGGGAGGAATGGAGCCGCAGATAGTGACCCCTGGCATCGGGACAAAAAATGGGCAGCCTCCCACTTAATTAACATCAATTAATTAATTAACAACAAAGCATGGCAGGAGAGAAGGCCGGAGGTTAGCTCAGAAACAGGTGGGCAGGCCACAGGGAAATCAGCCTCAATAAGACCCCCTGTTACAATTACCTAAGATGCAAAAGAGACACTGCCATGATAAACAATCACATATTTCTTTTTAAATGTATATTTATGGCAGCACTGGGATTTTTAAATTGAGTTGATTTGAAAAAATTCAAAATTTGGTTCTTCACTTATTTGCTTTTTGCATTTCTATTAGAATGAGCAATGAATGGATTACTTTATCTTAACACTTAACTTTCATGGGATGCTGACTTAAAGGCCATATACAGATCATAGAAAGTTTGGGTTGGAAGGGACCTTAGGAGGTCATCTAATCCAACCCCCTGCTCAAAACAGGGCCATCCCATATAGATGTTCAGGAAGCCTGAGGAAGAATTGATCTAAGTTGTTTGGTTTTCTCTAAGTAGCCTAGTTTAGATTGGGAGTGAACAGTATATATAGTTGCCTTCTGGAGGGGGATAGGGTGTGCAGGCAGCCTGTACTGGCTGAGGCCCACAGGTGGGGGCTGCTCCTGCATGCTTCCCAGTGTGCCCTGCAGGCTTCCTGGGCTGCTGGAGACTGCCAAGTACAGCCAAGTGACCAGACTACTGCTGATTGACTGCCTGGCATGGGCAAGCATCCCCCAACACCCCTGTCATGTCACCTGGGACCTGCTTTGAGGCTTCCAGAAGAACCTCAGAGCAAATGCCCTCCCTCATGAATTGTGCATGCCTCCATGTCCTGGCCTTCCTGCACCCAGTCATGGTGCCCTACCACCTGTGCCCAAACATGGATTTCCAAGAGCTGCAATGTGTCCTGCTTGACTCTTGAAGGAGGGTCCAGGACATCATGCACACACATCTAGACATGATGTAGCAGCTGGTCTCCATGGGATATGACTTCCTGCTCCTAAGCCAGGGACCAGAAATCCCAGGCAGGGCCACCTAACACACCCTGTGTCCACCAAGCATCCTGGGCTTCCTAATGGCCAATGAACGGGAGGCCACCCAGGACACGAGGGTGCTTTGGCATCACCTCCAGAGTTGAGTGCTGGTTCTGGGCCCACACTGCAAACAGTAACTTGTGGGAACAGATTGTTGTGACACGTGTGATGATGAACAGTAAGTCCAGACCTTCTGCATGGGATGGGTCACCTTCATGGACACTATCACAAAAGTAGTCCCTCCAAATTGTATCACAGGAGATCAGCATGACGCCATCACTCACTCCAGGGAAATGGGCAGCCCTTGCTGCCATGAAGCTGACCACGCACAGCAGTCTCTGCTATATCACAACCAGTTTGGCATGGGCAATCAATGGTCAGGGAGGCTATCCAGGAGGTGTGCCTGGCCATCCAGAAAGTCCTTGTCATCCACTTCATCCATATTATCAACTCACAGGAGGTGATCACCGGCTTCCACTGCATGGGCATCCTCAACTCTGCGGGGGCTGTGGATGGCACTTGTATCCCCAACCTCTGCCTACCCCAGGATGCCTGGTTATTCATCAACCACAAGAGCTACTTCTCCATCATGCTGAAGGGTGTTGTTCACCAGCAGGGCTGCTTCACCTCCATCTTCACTGGCTGAGTCCATGATGCCTGAGTCTTCTGCAACTCTCCACTTCCCCAAATGATGGAGAGTGGGCACTATAATTCAGGAGTCTCCAATTTCATCATCAACATCATTGTTGACCCTCCCTGCATCATCAGAAACCCAACTTATCCCCTCCTGCCTCGGCTTCTGAAGCCCTACATGAGGCAGCTGGATCACTGAAAAATGTACTTCTACTACTGCCTGAGCACCTTCAGCCACCTCAAAGTATGCTGGTGAGATCTCAGTGTGTGCCTTGAGGTGGAGGAAGAGAACCTGCCTGGCCTCATCATCACCATATACAACCTTCACAACATTGGCAAGACAAGAGAGGTTGTTTCTGCAAAGCCTGGGCAAAAGAGATATGGTGCTCTGAGCATGCACAACACAGGGATTCTCCAGAGAGAGTCCCCACTGATGTTGGGGGTATGAACTCCACAGTGCTGCATAGAATCTTGGCCTGCAAACCCCTCGTTGACTACCTCCTTGCCCTTGGGGACTGGGAGTACTCCCCACATGAGTAGGGGTGGAGGACCCAGTGACAGCCCTGCTTAGCAGGCTGATGGGTTGTGCTCTCTCCCACCAATTCTGAATGCTCCTGTGCCCCACTGGGACTGTCCTGGAACCACTTGGGTGGGGGGCTGTGTAAATGGGGTGACAGCCAGGGCTGGGGGGGGCACAAATTAGCTCAGGGGGTGGCATGGTGTCATAGGTGGCCCTAGCACTGGGGTCCAGACACCTCAGACTCACTCCCCTCACCCACCGCTGCCCACCAGAGTGGACCCCATCAGGGGCCTTTCTGCTTCCCTGGACCATGGGTTACCAGCTCCTTTGAGTCACTTCTCCTGTCCTGGATACACCTCCCACTTCAGTAGCTCCCAATCTTGATGTGGTGGGGACTGTTACCCCCC
Source organism: Alligator sinensis (assembly GCF_000455745.1). Taxonomy (NCBI): domain Eukaryota; kingdom Metazoa; phylum Chordata; order Crocodylia; family Alligatoridae; genus Alligator; species Alligator sinensis. The sequence continues at coordinate 2,312,422 of NW_005842082.1, read as the reverse complement.
TGCTGGAATACAGAGGTCCGCCCATTCATGTTGCCCCTGGGAAGACTCCCTGGAGTGGGGCATAGCATTCTGTTGGGGGCAACCTCTCCTACTACTCCCAACCTGTGGGGGTATAGGTTCTTTGTAGGAGGCAGTGCTGGTGACATTCAGAGGTGCCATAAGTGACTGCAAAGCTGTGGCTGTATCTACCCAATAAACTTATTGAACTTATTGAATTGATACAGAAGTTTGATGCCCTAGTCTAACCTAGATTGACCTGATTTGAGTGTGCATCAAACCAGGTTTATCTTAGATCGCTTGTGCCATTTTTTGACCAGTCTATGTGTGCTGAACTTCTATACAGTAATGAGTTTAGATGAATTACACTTAGGCCAGTCTAAGTGTAATGTCTGTACATGACCATTGTGGCTAACAGCATCACTCTCAAGCATACCATGTCACTTCATTAACAGGAGGCAGGGAAGTGCCTCTGTGTGATGCCAGGGGTGAACTAATTGGCTTTTGAGCAGGATAATCAACCCTGGCAGATGCAGTGCTCATTAGCCTGCCCAGAGAACCACCTAGACATCCCACTTGGAGCTGCACATTGTGTTTGAGAGAATTGCTTCTGGATTCAGTAAGTTTACCATGTAGAGAATAGTAGCAGACCACACTGTTTTTGCCTGCCATTCACAGGAACAATAGTTTCCATTATGCGTAGTTTCATTTTCAGGTTCTCAATGCTTACATTTCACATAATGCTTAGTAACATTTAAACAGAAAAAATGTGGGGGTGATTATTAAATATACCCTCAGATTTGGCATTTGGTTTAGCAAAAGGCCATTGGTCCCTGTTGAGTTCTGCATGGAAAAAAATCCTTCCTGGTCACTTGAGATGACTATTCCAGGTGGTGACTAGTTAAAGAAGTGAAGTTGATGAATGCTGACGCCTACACTTTTAATCATTCTATGGTTGCTAAGTCTCATTATTTCTAAGTACACATGAATCACTTTTAAACAAACTTTTGTTTATTACATAAAAGATAAAAAGAATTTATATTCAAGGAGTGCTTAAAGAGTAACACATGAACGATAATGAGATTTCAGGAACATTTTGTCATATGCTTTATTAGCACACTACATCAATACTACATCATGACATTTCTCACTGAGCCATTACAATCTATGAACCAAGGTTATAAAACGTGTACCAGCAGGGAGTGCTAGTCTATTGTGAAAATGCCTTGTATTTTTTTAATATGGTATAATAAGTATTTATTATGTTTTATAGATTCATTATTGCAGCTACTGTCATTAATAAATACTGCTCCAACTAATCACAGTTTACTAATGAAATATAGAGCATATTTATATCAGGAGAAGTGAATACACCAGTGGTCCCCAACCTTTTTAGACTCAAGGAATACCAGGGAAAATGCCAGCTTTTAGTTTTTACTCAACTGACTTCAGAAACATAATAGAGGACTCATTTGCAAAGAACTCCGAAAGATCACAACAGGTCACAATACTTTTTAATATTAGGAATTTCTATTTTAAATCTCTTCATTTATCTCGGGAATGATATCTACACACTTAACTGTACTAATACTGCATAACATATTGCAAAAGGCAATAAAGGCATATTGATAGGCTATAGAACCCTACTTGAGAATGGATGGAATACACGATCATTTACCTGATAGATCGAAGTGTAACATGGCATAGAAATGATGATCACAACTCCATGCTTAAGTTATGCAGTTTTATAATTTGAGTAAAGCAATCATAATTATTTCAGAACCCCCTCCTTTCATAACTAAGCACCTTCCTTTCCCTTTCCCAAACCCATAGCTATTTACATGATATCATTGCTACTGCCAAAAATCATTAAATTAAAAAAATATATATACTAGAAGATATTATCCTGTGATAATAGACAGGTACATCAGACATACACGTATTGAATGTGTGTGTGTATATCTATATCTATATCTATAGAGATACAGAGATATAGAGATATCTAGATATAGATATAGATATCTATCTATAGCTATCTATCTAGATAGATATCGATATAGATATCTATATATCCTGTGATAATAGAGAGGTACATCAGACATACACATTTTGTGTGTGTGTGTGTGTGTGTAGATAGATAGATAGATACACAAACACACACACCCTTATATATTTGTAATCATTGTATCTCACTGTAGATAGATAGAGATCTATCTATATCTATATAGATATCTACCTATCTATAGATACATATCTATATAGATATCTATAGCTTTATCTATATCTATATCTATCTATAGCTACAGATAGATATAGATAAAGTGATAGATATAGTATATGATGTTCAGTTGGTTCGCTATACTGTTTGTTAATTCTGAGAATATCACACTAATTTTCTGAACCATTTGGTCTGTAAGGTGCCACCCTACCATCTATTTGAAAGTAACACAGTACATTTTCAAATTTACTGTTTTGTTATTTACAATTTCAGTTATTCAAAACATGATTGTGTCTTCTTTTGTGTTTTATGTGGTGCTGAGAACAGTATCAGTACTTAACATATATATGAATAAATTATTATTTATTGTAACAATTATTTTTATCCAATTAAATTTCTAATAACAATTACTGCTGTACTAAATATTTCAGCTTTAAATATGGCTTATTGGTATCTAATCTCTTCAAATAACAAAATGAAATAGATTCATAAGGAGACATTTGTTACAGTAAGTGGCTGTATCATTTATCACACAGATGTAATAAAACAAAATCCTAGAAACAAAAATTATATTTATTGTTAACCAGTATTTTTTTCTTTACTCTAGCAATAGCAATACCTGAGTGCTCAAGTTTTCACAAAGCCATTGTAGGCTGAAGCATATACCCTATTTTAATATAATAAATCCAGTCACAGAAATTAGAGCCAACATGATTTTGTAAACTCAGAATTTCTAGTTCCCTTGACAAATAAAGGAGTATATTTGTCTACACAACACTTATTTATCCCTTTGTGGAAATAATACTATGTGTTCATGTAAGTAAAGACTACTCTGTTACAATTACTATTGATCAAAGACATTTTGATATGACTAATTTTTTTGAGCCATGCGTTTGTGCCAAAGTCCAAATACACTGTCAAAAGGATCAATTTTACTAGAATTCATTTTACCAGGAAAAAAGATCTGAATGTTTTGAAATACTTTATATTTTGATATTTTGAATGTTTTCAGCATAGTTTGATGTTTTCAAAATAATGTTTCATTTTTATGTTCTTTATTTTTGTATGATTCTGAATAATATACATTAAATATAATATAGTAATCATATAGTATTGCTCGAATGTGTGTTATAGAATACTTTAATAACATAATATAACAGTTTTTATTTTGTTAATTTTTAAAACTCTATGACAGTAAAATATAATATATGTAGCTTCAGTGTGAAGTTGTTCCATGCATGAGTGCACAACTCATAGAATCTCACGTAGAAACTTCTGCTTCAAACCCATACTTTATATTTGAGCCATAGCATACCTTAGGAAAGAAATGCCCAGTCCCATTTTTAAGACTTCCAGTAACAGAGAATCTATCGCAACACTTGGTAAGTTGTTCTAATGATTTACTGCCAAAACTGTTAAAATGGTGCATCTTATTTGTAACCATTGGGTCTTGCTGTATATTTCATAAATCTATATAAGTTTGTGAAGGTTGTGAAGCTTCCCTTGAATAACATAAATCAACTGAGCTTCTTAAGGCATGTTTTCCAGGCTCTAAATCATTCTTTCAGCTGTTTTATGAATTCTTTTCATTTTTTCATTATTATTTTCCAAGTGTAGCTATACAAAAAATGGACAAAGTAATCGTGTAGTGTTCACTCACTAGTGCTGTGTCCAATGATAGCAATAAATATGTCCCTGTTTTTGTGCATTTGGTCTCTTATGAAATGCATCACTTTGTAGCTAGAAACAAATGTCACTTTTGTCACAGGATCAGCTCTGCTGGGATGCATCTCAGGCTAGCTCATTCTATTTGACTGGTAGGTGCAGACCACCTAGGGTCACTGTCCTGTAGGATTGGGCCCCTGTCAGTCCCAGCATCCTGCAGGACAAAAGCCCTGGATGCCTGGCTCTGACCCTGGGCACCTGTTTGCAAGCACAGAGTGGGGAACTCCATAGGGTTCCCTTGCTCTGCTGCATGGATGAAGCACATGGGAATAATCTCCTGAAAGTGAATTTGTAGGACACATGCCTACAAGCATGGAGCCCTGTGGTGCTGTCCTGAGAGACTAATCAGTTGATCCTTTTTTGAATCAGCACTTGCAAAAGTATAACCTTACAGGCATGATCAATGTATTTCTTTTCTTCAGGTAGGACCTTCCATTTAATTGTAATAAAATACCAGTTGTTTAAACAAGGCCACAGAATTCAAGATCACTCTCTATAACTGACTAACATTATTATTTACCATTCCAACATTTTTTTGCGTTAATTGCTTTTGTCAGCAGTGACTTAGTATTTTCCTTCCCTATAATTGATAAAGATAACATTAGACTTAGTACTGCACCATAGCAAATGTGTGCATGTTATGACCCCTGTCAAGTAGTAAACGGTAATACCTTCAAATTCTGCTAACACTCCAAACCACAATTTTGACCCTACAAATCGTAACCAATCATAATGCCTTGTGAGTGAAGTAGATATGAACCCTCCTGAGGGCCTGGATTGACAATACTGTTTGCAAACCTTGAGCAGTTTTCAACAGTGAAAAAGAACTGATTGCAAATGTATGTAGGAAAGTCCAGTGTGATGGCTTGTGCTTACAAGAGATGTACTGAGGGCCTCATAATAACTGTCCTTCAATACCTGGAATGATTATGATGATTGAAAGACCGCACAAGCAATTTGGAAGTGCCTTATTTGATAAAACTGACACAATCATAATTTCTACAGCAAAGACCGAGGAAAACAACATTGAAATCCTGACCATCAAATTCAACAGAATCATAATCACTTCAGTCTACCAACCACCAAACACAAGTTTTGGCTTTACAGATACACCATGGATCACTCAGAATAAACCATGGGTGATCATTGGTGACTTTAACAGCCATGCAAGCAGCGGGGTTAGAATGAGACCAATAAAGATGGTGAAGCTGTACAAGCTTGGTCAGATGCATACTAGCTGAGTTTGATTCATGTTAACCATCACAGAAGAATGCAGGAAATCCTGGCAGACCATGATTGAGTCAACTGATATGATGCATAGTAGTAAAAGGGGTGACAATGGCAACAATATGTAAACTAACTGATGACCTACAAAAACAGATCTCATAATGTCACCACTAACCAAATTGCTTACCTGATGCTTCTCAATGGGAAAAGCCCAAAAACCGAAAACACAAACAAAAAAAGCCTTGTACTGAAAATACAAACACCCCAAAGCCCTGGGTTGTACAAGCCCCTTCTCAATGATAGAGTTGAATGCTGGTATTAATACACTGAAGACTGGGAAAGCAGCTAGGCTTAGTGACAAATCAAGCATTCAACAAATCAAGCAATTTGGACCCCAGCCTTGAGAATGGATCCTCTGCCTCTACAACTCATGCACAGCCAGTCAAAAAATTCCAAAGATATGGCAACATCTTCAGGTAGTGGCACTTCTAAAGCCAGGGAAAGATACATCTGACTCAAAAAGCGACATATCTATCTCTGCTATGCTACACATACAAATTGTATGAACAACTGATACTGAACCAGCTTACCCCATGCATAGATACATACACACCTAATCCCTAGGGCTGTGCAAAATTTCACCGGCTGTTTCATTTCTACACTGTTTGACTCATTTTGAGCTTAAAACAGTGAAATCAATATGAAGTGAAGGGCTTCAAAACAGCCTCAAAACGAAACAAGCGCAGTCGAAACGCTTCAAAAGTTTCAAAATGTTTCAAGTTTCGAAGTTGAAGCTGGGCTTACTTTCTTTTTCCATGCAAGCAAGGAGAGGGAGGAGGAAGAGGGTGGAAGGATTGCTCTCATATTGACTGTGTAGCTGGCCAGAGACTGTGATCCTTCCCGAGGTCCCTTCTAATCCCAGTGCTTTGTGGGAGGGATGGAAAAACAGCATAAAACTGGCCTGCTTTCTGCCTTGTGATCTTACAGTTATTGAGCTATCTTCCAGCACCTCAGGAGTGTTAGATAACAAAGTGTACTACTACCACAAAGTCTACTACTACCATTGTTAGCCTAGCAAATGGGATTCCATAATACCTTTTGCTTTCTTTCTAGACCCTTTTATTATTACATATTTTTCTTTTCAATTTCATAATTATATTGGATATTATACTATAGAATTTATATAGGAAGGCAAATACATTTATATATTTTTCTTTCTATACATACATATATATATATATATATATATATAGCAACATATTATAATATAGAATTTATATATGAAGGCACATGTACATTTATATAGTCTTATAAAGACAAGACACTATGAAACACACCATGAAGCATGCTGGAAAGGCAGCCTTCAGGGATGGGAGGGAGAGGGGTAGAGGGCGAGGTGTAAGTCCCCCCACCCCAAAAACTGAGATGCAGCCTCTTTCCTACAACTAAAAGAGATAAAGCTTCCAGTTCTACAGGCATCAAGGAAATGGGAGCAGAGCCAGAGCCACTGCCTATGCCTGACTCTGCATCCCCTCCAAGAGAACCAGCTATAACTCCCACCACCGCCACCACCACCATGACAACAAGCAGCAGCACCAGCATGACAGTTTCCTCCACCCCCATTTCACTTCCCCTGCTGAGCCTTCCAGTGCCAGAGGAAGAGCTGGAGCTGGAGCTGGATCTGAGTTCCCTAGCAAGGGAAATTCTTGGGGAAGGAGGGTGAATAATCTGAGTTTGTGCTCCATACCCCTCAAGTTTCCCCTAGATCCAGGTCTCCTTTCCCAGAAGGCACTTCAGAGGAGGCTGAGGTACAGGTTGCAGAGGCAAGCAGCTCAGCTGAGTTGGCTCCTCCTGTTGCTATGCCTCTGCCTGCTGAGGAGGGGGAAATTGTAGCATCCACCCCAGAAATGAGCAGGTAGTCTGGTCTGGGATCATTTTGAACTGCCAGATGATCCCACATAAGCTATCTGCCTGCACTGCTGAGCCAAAACCAGCCAGGGCAAGGAAATAAAACACATGAGCACCATGGGAATGCTGATGCATCTCCACAAGCACCATCCCCTTGCCCTTGCTCCTCCTCAGCCTGGCACCAGCAGAAGGATGCCCAAAGGTAAGTCCCTTTCTTGTACCAAAGCTCCCATCCCACCAAAGCAGAGGCAGGCCACTCTGGAACAGTCAGGAAAAGGTGGACCATTGCAAGGGCAAGCAAGATCACCCAGAACACTGGGGAGATGCTTACTGTGGATGGCCAGTCCTTCTCCTTAGTTGAGCAGCCAGGGTTCAGGTGCCTCATAGCGCTCGTGGCCCTATCTTACCAAGTGCCTGCATGCACCACCTTCAGCATGGTGGTGGTGCCCTCACTCTATGAGGCATGCAGGGAGTATTTGAGGGAGGAGCTGTGCAAGACAGGTCCACAGGTGGCCTTATACTTCACCTCAGACATCTGAAGTAGCCAGGGTGGAGAGCATGCCTAGTTCTCCCACACAGGGCATTGGTGCAACCAGTCAGGGCTCTTCTTCAAGTCAAAGTGATGGATGAGTCCCACACAGCAACCAAGATCATGGGGGCCACGAAACGCTTGGTGCAGGGGTGGCTCGTTGGGCAGGGTGAGTTCACCCACAGGTTCATGGTCACCAAAAATGGTGCCAATATGGTCAAGGCAGTCCACAATGCCAACTTTGTTGGCATCTGCTGTGTGGTACACAAGTTCCACCTCATTGACAGAGATGCCTTGGAGGGGGACAGGGCTGTCAGTGACAGTGCCAACACTACCAGCAAGCTCATTTACAAATGCAGGAAGGGGGAAGGCTACTTCCACCAGAGCCTCAAGGGGGGCAAGATGCCATGCAACAAACAAGCAGAGCAGAACATCCCGCGGCACAAAATCATGCAGGATGTAGAGACTCGGTGGAACTCCACATACCTGGTGCTCGAGAGGTTGGTGGAGCAACAGAAGACCATCCATGAGATGACCTTGCTTGGGGACAGTGGGATCAGTGGCCCCCTTAACAAAGCTGAGTGGGATACCATCTCCCAGATCTTGGTGGTCCTCAAGCCCTTCCTCAAGGCCACTGAGACCCTCAACACAGGAGATGCCCTCCTTAGCCAGGTGATCCCAGTAATGATGGAACTTCAGAGCCAAATAGAAAGCTTCCAGGGGATCAATGTTCCTGACTGGGGCAAGCCACTGTCACCAGATGTGTAGGCACTGGTGAGGTGGGTGAAGGTGGGCATCAGAAAATAGCTTGATCCCTTGTGGTCCAGTATGGTCCATGTGCTGGCCACCATGTGTGACCCGAGGGTGAAGAGCAATGTATGCAGCAGCCAAACCCTGGATCAGTGGACAGAGGTGCTGGTGAAGAGAGCCAGGGAGGCAGAATGGTGGAGGCAGGGGGACATGGAAGAGGGGGATCCACTGTTCCATGCCAGCATGCCATCCACCCGCCAGTCTCCTCCTCAACCACAGATGCTGCCAATGTAGGCTAAGGGCATGGCTTCCATGGTGGGGTCCAGAGGCATCAGACACCACCACCAGACAGGTAGCACTCAGGCTTTGATAGCTGCCTATCTTGCTGAGGATGTGGAGCCGCTGCTGTGTGATCCCTTGGCTTGCTGGGCAAGCTGTAGCCAGATGTATCCAGCTGGTTTTCCTCAAGTTGAACCTCCTGCTGCTGGGGTTCTGCAAGCTCCAGGTGCAGATGGAGTGAATGCCACCCTACTCACTCTGTTCACACTTATTTCCTTTTTTCATTTTTTAAAAATCATGTAATACTCCACTCTCAGAGCTGGAGCGGGAAATCACTGCATCACCAGCCAACAGGGGAAGAACATTTTCCCGCTCAGCTTCTGTGCCAGGACAAACTTGGACTGGGGCTATGGAGAAAGAGGAGGCCCCAGGTCCTGTGCATGACCACTAAAACTGCACTCTGCCAGAGTCAGGGAGTCCTGATGGGACTGTTGGCATCGTGGCAGCCACAGAAAGTGCCAGAACCAAGGATCCCCCCCTGGTGAAAGGTGGGTAGGAGGTGCCATAACCTCCAGCCACCAAACGCATGCACACAGTCCTGACTGGACAAAGCCCAGACTCATCATGTCTTTGACAGGCCTGAGCTAAGCTCAGCTTAGCTGCCTGGGAAGCCAGCTTTTGGTTTGAAAAACCCTTTTTCAGGTGAGGAAGCACATGCAGTTGGTGTGTGTGCTGTTCCTGGATGGAAGGAATAGTAAAAAATCCAGAGGCTGGTATGCAATGCAGGCAGAAAGCCAGTAAGTGAAAATGGAAATGGAGGCATCAGGGGGTGAGGGACAAGCTGGGGTGGGTGGGGAGAAGGGGGATGAAGCAGCACAAGTAAAAGTGGAGAGGTACCTGGGGAGTCAGATGTCCAGCAGGTTGTAGTGTGTCAGAATTCCAATGTCTATATTGAGTCCATGAATTTCTATACCTAGGAGGTTGATGATGTGAAGTTCATAGGCTCATCTGTGAAAAGTGGTTTGTAAATTCCCTTTGAGGATCAGGCCAGAGAGATTGGAGACAGGTGGTGTTGTGGTGTTGTCTTTGATAGCTATTTGGTGTGAGCTCATTCTGGTGCGCAGTTGTCGCTTGGTGTCTCCTACGTATTTTCCTTCAAAGCATTTGGTGCCCTGATGGACATATGTATTGTATTGTGAAGATATCTCCATACTGGAGATATTGTTGGCAGGTTTTGCATGTCTTGTCATGGCCTGGCCTAGATCCAGTAGGTGTTTTGGGCTCTAGGAAGTTGGCATCTGGTGATGAGGTTAGTGAGGTTCAGTGCTTGTTTGAATTTACAAACTACTTTTCACAGATGAGCCTATGAACTGCACTTCATCAACCTCCTTGGTACAGAAACTCATGGACTCAATATAGACATTTGAATTCTGACACACTACAACCTGCTGGACATCTGACTCCCCAGGTACATCTCCACTTTTACCTGATACATCCCCCTTCTCCCCTCCCCCTCCCCTTACCTCCTGACACCTCCATTTCTATTTTCACTGACTGGCTTTCTTGCCTGCATTGCATGCCAGCCTCTAGTTTCTTTACTATTCCTTCCATCCGGGAAGAGCACACACACCAACAGTAGGTACTTCCTCAGCCTGACAAAGAGGTTTTTAATCTGAAACCTTTCTAAGATATATTTCTCTAACTATTCAGTTGGTCTACTAAAAGATACCACATTTATCCAAAGAACTTTGTCTGCTAGTGTTATGTCCTTAGACCAACATGGCTACAACCTATACCCCTAGTACCTGTCCCCAGTCAGGTGAACGGAAGGAGGCAGGGCCCTGGGAACATCTAAGCATCAGTGCTGGGGCTGGCAGAGAGAGTTCTCTGGCAGCTGCTGGAGAAGAAGCTCCTGAATGAAAGGAAAGAAAGGATCTGTGACACTTTGGCTGCATGAGATGCTGCTGGTGCTACTGTGCTGCTTACTTATCTGTTGTTATTTAAAGTGGTGGACCAGACTGAGACTGTAGGGGAGGACGAGACCTCATTGGGATACACTACTGTATCATGGACAGGCCCCAGTGCCAGTGAAGGCACGCCTTAACACACACACAAAGTCACATGTCATGAGTTCTACTTGTCAGCAGCTTGAGGTACAGTTTCCCAGAAACCCCTGCACCTATCTCCTTGAACCCTGGAAGACATCATGGCCTAAGAAGGGGCTACCATGTCTGCTGCTTTCCCCCGATGCACCTTAACACAGTCACATGTATGTCACTAGTTTTGCTTGTCAGCAGCTTGAGGTGCAGTTTCCCAGAAACCCCTGAACCTACCTCCTTGAAACTTGGCAGGCTTAATAGCCTCAGAAGGGTCTACCATTCCTTTGAGTTTAATTTGAATCAGGCAAAAAATGACAATGTTATAGGCAGTTTCATGCTTCCCCATTATAGCCTATAGATAAAACATCAAAACAGCATTGAAACAACGAAACGGTTTTGACAAAACAAAATGCAACAATGGTTTTGAAATGAAAAGAAACTTGAAATGAAACACTGTCCCATCAAAATGGTGAAATGGAAGTTGAAACAAAACAGTGCTTTTTCACATGGCCCTACTAATCCCTGAACAGGGTGGCTTTTGCCCTGGAAAAATCAACAGTGAGCCAGCTGATCAATCTAAACATATTGAGGATGGTTTTGAAAGAAGCCAAATTACTGGAGCAGTGTTCGTCAATGTAACAGCCACCTATGATACAGTTAACCACTGACAACTCCTCCACAAGACCCTGGAAATGGCAAATGATCTACAACTTACAGAGCTGATACAAACCCTGATCGAAAACTTTTTTTTTTATTAAACCAAATGGAAGCAAAGTACATGGAGGCAACAGATTAATGGCCTCCCCCAAGGAAGTGTCCTTGCACCACTTATATAGCATCTGTATGAATGACTAACCAATGCATTTGGAAGCAAAATGTTTCATTTATGCAGATGACCTGTGAATAACAGCTGAAAACACTGCCTTTGACTATGTTGAAAAATCCCAAAGTGAGGCACTATTTGGTGTAACCTCATACTACATTGAAAACCAATTATGTGCCGAACCAGTGAAAATGCAAGTATGTGTCTTTCATCTGAAAAACGATGAAGCCAAATGCCAGCTCAATATTACATGATCTAGGACCCCAATGTAATGCCATCAAAATCTAGTTTACCTTGGAGTCACCATCGATCAAACCTACAAACATACAAAGAACACACCGTGAAGATAAAAGCTAAGGTGAGCACTCGTAACAACATTCTATATAACTGGAAATGGGAAGCTAGCCCCTCAGCTATCTGAACCACTGCTCTGGCTCTCAGCTTCTGTTCTGCTGAATATGCATGCCCTGGATAGGAGAGATGTGTACACGCTAGGCTCCTTGACCCCATTTTGAATGATAGCTGCTGATGCATCACAGGATGTCTGAAGCCTGCTAGCCTAAACAATGTGTACCTCCTGACTGGCATCACTCCACTTGACATCAGAAGAGCAGTGGCCAGCTGGACAGAATGATCAAGACAAACTGAAGATGTGAGACACCTGTTGTACAACCATTCTGCAGCACAAAATGGTTTAAAGTTACATAGGAGCTTCCTCACCAGCAACCAACCTATTGTTGCCACACCGAGGGGAGAAACAACTATAGATGAGGAATGAGACGCTGAAGAAAATACCTGACAATGAAAAATTACATTCCAGCAACCGAATCCTTACCATCAGGGGCTGATGAACCATGGCAAAGGTGTTGATGTCTCAACCACCTATGTACTGGAGTTGGACATTCCCAGGAACTAATGAAGAACTGGGGTTATATCATTGGTTCAGCCACCTGTGATGGTGGTACAGACACTGAGACTATGCAACACCTGCTACAATGCCCACTGCTCAAAGGCACATGTACAATGAAAGACCTTGCAAAGTATGATAAATGAGAACAAGCATGTGTAACAAAATGGTCAAATGTGATGTAGAGCAGGGGTTCCCAAAGTTTTTATGCTGTGGCCCGGCAAACTATGGCCCAGAAGTAGCCAAAGCCCAGCAAACCGTGGCCCAGCAGTCACAGCTGACAGCGGCCAGAATTTCTGGTTGGAAGACAGGTAAGGATACCCCCACCCCCTGAGTGGGGGAGTGGGCCAAACCCTGCACTTCTGCAGGCCCAGCAGAAGGAGCCGTGGCCTCTCTGCCAGGCTCCGGGGGGCTGCAGCTTGCTAGTCTGCAGTTACTTCCGGTCTGGCAGCTGACCACGCTGTGGACCAGCAGCTGACCTGCTGCAGCCTGGCACCAGGCTGTGGCCCAGAGATTGAGAACCCCTGGTATAGAGCAATGAGAAAAAGTACTGCACCCTATGGGGACCCCACTACAAGTGTTCTTACTGAATGAATGGCTCACTATTTAAAATAATTTTGTAAAAATGGTTGATTTGTTTTTAATAATTTTATATGTGCAAAATTGATTTTGTTTAATTCTATTTTTTTGGTCTAATTATCTAATCAGAAAGCTCCTTCTGTTGGCACTGGATTTATGACCCATATACCTTGTTCTGGGTGGACCCAAACCCTCAGACTGACCACGACCTCTCGATTCAATAATGCATGAATTTTATTGATACACGGTGATAGCAGATAAGAATAATGCAAACAATTCTATATCTACCAGTCCCAGGGTTCACAGGGTCAAGGTACATCTGGCCAGTACGCAAGCTTCACTCTGAGATTCTCTCTTCAGTATCAGATGTTAGCAGCCTGGAGGTCAGAGGCTCAGGCCCATACTCCCTTAGCGATGGTAAGATGGGCTGGTGGTATGTTCTCTGTCCGTAGTGGCCTCCGGTTTCCCTCTTGGGGACCCTTTGCTGCTCTGAAATCCCTCCTTTTGTATCCTCTTCCTCCTCTGATGACTCATCTTTGGGAATCATTTATTGGTCTCCCTGTGATTGTCATACTGCCCCTGTTCTGTCCTGTCAGTGTATTCCTTTGTTTCACAAACCCATCACATGTACACATCCTAATTTGGGCTTTTACCGGTTTCTCCTAATTTGGTCCATCTACCAATACCGGAAACCCCAGGGGCTCTGTAGTGGGCACTGTGACCTCACACCAATGCTGCCAAGTCCCTTATCTCTGTTTGGGTAAACTGTTCATGTCTTTAATTTCCCAGCCTGTGTGTTTGCTTGCTTCTTGCCTGTGTCAGATACAGTGGGCCTTGAAGGAAACTGTCACAAACATGGCTTTTAGAAACCAATTAACCCTTGCTATTACCCTGGGCCATTGTCCTAATGCAATATCTACTTTATGTTGAGGCCAATTCTCAAAAGCAAACCTCTAAATACCATTTTGTAACCATCACTTTCAGATGCTTGAAAGCAAGTTATCTGCTTCCTGGAGATATAAAATGTTTAACTTTAGCAGATGCTAGTTAACATCCTCCTTAGTTACTGTTGGGGAAAAAAAAGTATTTTATGATCTCTATAACCTGTGAACGTGTCATTCTGCTTCTTCCCAAAATACAGAATAGGAATATGTACTGAATACCTTTTCTATCCCATTACTAACAATATTACTGTATCTGTATCATAACAGACTTAAACCATTGCTATAAATTCTTTTGTCCCTAATATATTTACAAAATTCCCTATTAACTGTAACCCTCCTTGTCATACATTTTTCACTGATACCAATAACTTCTCATACCTATTGAATATATTTTATAATGGCTAAGTTAATTCTTCTTCTCACCTGCTATACATTTTGGAGATTTTTATCATTACTTGTACTTCCCTCCTTACCCAAGATAGTTTTTAACTGAAGAAAACTTCATTTTGAGCCTAATTGGAGCATGGATATTGAATTGAATTTTTTTCCCCATCTTCATGGTAAAAAGGGAAGGACAGATAATGCAGTGACCACCATTAACATCTTGTACCTGTCAGATAGAACCATAAAGGTAGATCCAGGTTAAAAGATTACATTCTGATTTTGGGAAGCATATAATAAGCAGTTAAAAGCAGAGATGCACTTCAGACATTGTTATTAACATTGAATCCCCAGAATTATACTGAAGACCTTAATTTTTCAGTAAAAATAAAATACTGTATGGAAACAATGATAATCCTAGAAAAGTATAAATCCTTAAAGTATTGACATTAGAAAAGATAACAATCTTCTAATACTAAGAATACTCATAATATTGTATGTTCTTTAACATGTTCATTCAAATAAGATTTTGATTAGTAAATTGTGCATAGATCTGTGTATGTAATGGACTTTTTGTTTTAGTAGCCAAACCAAATAAAAAGGAAAAAGGAAGAAAAATCTGTATTAATTGAAAAGAAATAGATTATTTTGTGGGAGGGGATCTCCAACTCTGTAACCTCAGCCCCAGCAACAAGGCCTGGCTGACCATGTCACTGCTGGTTGCCAGTAGCACCAGCTCCTCCCTTGGGGCAGCCCCTGCCCGGGCAGCCACATGCCATGCCTCTCAGAATGATGACTCCATCTGGACCCACAAGCCATAGCCACCACAGCGGACTAACCTGAGCCCTGCCTGCCAGCCCTGCCCATATGGTAAGCCCCCACACTGATGGGAGGACTTTCTCCGCTCCAGCCCCTGCTCCCAGCTCCTGCCTCCTGTCCTTACCTGGCCTGGTCACACTTCCCTAGCCCCCAGCTTCACCTGCCACAACACACAGGGAGTCAGGAGGTAGTGCAAAACTTTATTGAGCAGCCTGTGCCCTCATAGCTAGGCAGGCATGGGCCTCTCACATGCCAAGGAATGCATCAGTGCCAACAGCGATGCCCTCCTCAGCTGTGGGGAGCAAGGACAAGTAGTGCAACCACTGGTAGCCCTGAAGGCAGTGGCAGAGGTTGCAGGATAGTGTGGGCTTCCTTGCTGCACCATCAAAGCTCAGGGTCCCATGCCAGGTGTGTAGGTGTTCGTGGGGCACCATGGCCAGCAGCAGCAGCAGGGCATAGTGGATTGGGCAGCCCTCAGTCCATGCAAACAGCTCCTCATGCTGCATCTGGGACATGTGCAACAGGGTCATGCTCGGGGTGCAGAGTGTGGTGGGGGAGGGGGAGCTGGCCCCAGGGCATCTCCCTGGAGAGGCCCCCTGTGGAGAGGTTGGGGGCATGGGCAGCTCCATGTCCCAGTCATCTGGAAGCTCTGCACCCTGGAAGCCCGGGCACCATGGTTTTGGTGGCAGCACAGGAGACAGGCTGGGCTACCACAGGAGAAAGCAGGAAGTGGGGTCTCGAGTCATGACAGTAGTTGCTTCCAGGAGCCAGGCCAGTTGCAGCCTGAGAAGGGGGCAGGGGAGGCAGGCTGCCTGCGGCCAGCACCGAGTGTCCTGCTGGCCCCTGCAGAGCAAGTGGGGATGGGGGGCTTGCCTGGCAGCCGCCTGAGCCCAGGCCTGCCTGGCCAACTTACCATGGTCATTGGGCACCTGTGTACACAGGACCCCTGATTTGAGGCTGTGCAGCACCTGACTGAATATATTTGTACAAACTGTGACTTTGCAAGTGTTTTACAAACAAAATACATGTGTACAAGTGTTCGTAGAGTATAAGCATGGTGTACTGAGGATCTATTTCTACCTCAAATAAAGGTTCACGAATTCATTACTGTTTTTACACTATTAAGTCTGCTTTAGCAGACACACCTACTTGACATTTTTGGTTTTGTAGAACATCGCTAGCGGAAACTCTATTCCTCTTTGTCCTTCCTAGCAGCCTTACAGAAGCCAAGTCACTTAGATGAAAGTCTCAAAGAACCATCATTGCAGAAACAGCCATAAGTAATTGTACTTAATGCATAGGGAAAATAAAATATTTAAGTCTAAAAATGAATGCAGACTGAAATGTTACAGTTAATTGGGATCACGTTGTAGGTCCTATAAAGGATGGCTTTTAAAATTAAATTCAGATGTCACTCCTTTTGAATAAAGAAGCAATTAAAATAAATATTGTTCATAGATAATTTATATAATTTATCCACTTAACTTACTTTTGCCAAAAGCCTCTCCCTGTATTTAAAATTATTGAGTGAGAGGCCCATGCCTGCCTAGTAATTTAGACTGTATGTGCTGCAATAAACATCCCACAATTTGTAATTGCATTCTAAAGAGACCTTTGAAAAGAGTCTTTTGGTTTTCAGAACATTTAGGTGTACTTTTTTAAAACCAGTTTTTCTTCTTTTTTAATTTGGTTCTGCACTAACCACAATCGAGTGAATGTATTTAGGAACTCAATGTTTTCAAAAATTTGTTAAATGGATTACTTATTATTATGGGTTTAAATGTATTCAAAACATAACACAAAAGATCCAAGGACATGGTCATAATTCAAATTTTTTGCCGACGGAAAAAAATTCTCGGAGAAATTTACTAACAAGCCTGACCAAAATTAGATATAACTATGCATTCTGTGTTCTGACATGTGATCCCTAAACTAAGCAGTTAATAATTTGAAAGACAGCTATTAATCATTACTACAGAGTTTTGTTTTTGTATTTGCAACAGCCCATCTTTTAAGATATGCCTATATTGCAGAGTTAACCTAAACCATACTGCTACCTGCACACAAAACCCTTTAACCTAGGCTTGTTTGCCTGGTTGATGTTTGAACCTGGGGGCCGCATCCGTACAAGTAGTAGTATGTAGTTACCACAAGGAAAAAAGCAGTGGCATAATCATGCTGCTCCTTTTTGCCCGTGCCCCTGCACATGGGGTTAGCACAAAGAAAAATGCTCTGGATGAGGTAAGGGAGGCTGAGACCAGCACCTGGGCTGACTCCAGCAGCCTTACCTGAGGTTCTGGGGGCCTGCTGCAAATTAGCAGCACAACAAATGCCTGTATGTGCAGCACTACAAACCGGTACCTGTGTACTCATCTGAATGTGCCTGGGTTGTCCTGATATGTATATGCCCAGACACACTCCCTTCCTGTATAAATGGGTAAACACCAGTTCCTTGATAGTAATAAGCCTCATGGTTTTGTATCTCACACTCGGGTTCATGAACCACCTTTGGAGCTGGCCAAGGTATCTACATCACACACTGACCCTGGGTTTAGTCAGATGTGTCTTTGAGATGCAGTCCCAGGGTGTTCTCACACCTACAGATGTGCCCTTTAGCCCCAAATCCCTCTCCGCTGTCTGCTATTTGACTACTAAGAAGAGACTGAGAACTGCCAAGGGACCAGCTTCTTAGCCAAAGGTCCCTCAGCTTTGCCTGTGTCACCAAGGTCTTGTCAACTCTTAGCAGGAGATTTCTTTAGCTAAAAGAACTACACCCTTTTCCAGTCATATGCTCAGATATTATATATCCTGCCTTCTGGAGAAGAAGCCTGCTGTGATCAAATGCCGTGATATCACACCTACCACTGAAAATAAGTAAGTCAATAACAAAATGTGATTAACAAGATACTAAGTTACTAACAAGAGTAATCATAAGAAAACAGTAACCAGATGTTGAGGTACAGACAGACATATAAAAATTAGTAAACAAACACAAAATCAAAACAATGATTTTATCCTATCCTTGGATCTTAGCTATAAGCTCTCAGCTCGCTTCTCAGCTCAACAGGTTCTCTGACCTTCCTGCAGATTTTCTTGGCAGCCTGTTTCAGTCACTATTCCACTAACTGAGGAAATAAAGCACCTTCTGCCCAGGAAACTTTAGACAAACACTTGCTCGCAAGCAAGTCTGAAGTACTTGTATTTATCTGACCAATTCTATTCTTCTATATCAGTCTTAGAGACCAAATATGCATATAACCTCCTGCCCACTAATGTAAAATCCATTTGACCAGTCAGGCAACTTTAGTGATACATTTATGACCGAGGGAATATTTACATCCTTTCAGAAATAAGAATAATTAGCCCAGTCTTCCAGTTCTAATCAAATACTATCTGTGTACAAGATTGCATTTCAAGGGAAACCAATTCCTTGCCTGAGTCAGGCCCTGGTGCCTCATGCCCACACCCAATATGCACAGCTATGCAAAAGCAAATTTTCAGTGTTTATTTCTCCCAACCATCTAGGCCTTTATTCCTTCTGAAGTCCTATCAGCCCTCTTTGACTGGCTATCTTTATAAAAGTATAGAAATACATCCATATCCAACACCCTAATTTATGTACGCATACAAAATTAGACACAGATTATCTTTAGTTGTTTATAGATACCAAACACATTATATAAGTAAACTTAATTCAGAGAAACACACATGACATTCCACAAACACCTCAAAATATTGTGCATTCATAACAATATCCATAACTATATCTTCTGTGGTTGACGTATTTATGTGCTGTTTGTGTTGGGTCAGCTATGGAAATGTGTGCCATCATTATCCCAGATTGTTCCAGCCAAAACCAGGAGCATTTCATTTTTCTGAGCTAGATCTATGCATTCATTCACCCCTTTATAAATCCATGATGCATTCACACCTTAAATACTGTACCCATTTTTGGTCCCCACACCTCAAAAAAGATATACAAGAACTAGAGAAGGTACAGAGAAGGGCAAAAAGGATGATCTGTGGTATGGAGGGGCTTCTATATGAGGAAAGATTAAAGAGGCTAGGGTATTCAGTTTAGAAAAGAAATGCTTGAGGAGGGACATGGTATGGGTTTACAAAATACTAAATGGTGTAGAGAAAGTAAATAGGGATTTATTGTTTACAACCTCTCACATTATAAGAACTAGGGGTCACAAAATAAAACTAGTAGGTTGTAAGTATAAAACTAACAAAAGGCAGGTCTTCTTCATACAGTGTGTAATTAAAGTGTGGAACTCATTGCCACAAGATGTTATGGAAGCTGTCAGTTTAACCAGTTTCAAAAAGAACCTGGATAAATTCTTGAAGAAAAGGTACATCAGTAGCTATTGACCATGGGAGTTACAGCACAGCATCTGAATAAGAATTTCCCAAACCATAAATGCTGGATGCTCCAAATGAGAGAAGAAACACTAGTCATATCCAGTTCACTTTCCCTTTCAGCATCCCTACTGCCAGTATATGACATAGGATCCTGGGCAAGATGGACCTATGGTCTAAAGCGATAAATGGCAGTTTTTATGTTCTAAGTTCTTATGTTCTTTTGGCACAAACTGGAACAGAAGTAAGGAGTGTTACAAATCAAAGAACTGTTTATGTTTCTGTATAGACAATTTAAGAAAACTTCTAGATTGCTGCTTTAGAAGAACAAAGAAAGTAACTCTGCTTTTGATCAAAGGAAGCACATCTGAATTTTGCACCCACCTAGGTGCGCTGGTTTGACACACAGGTCCTCAGAACACCAGTGAAGAGTTGGTATTTTGACTGCAAAGAGGAGTCAACAAGAGAATTGTTTTCAAATGGTACAAATATTCACCTTTCTTTTTCTTTTCAGGGTAATATCTCTGCAGTGCCTCACCTAGATACGTTTGTGAGAGGTATAAGAAAATAGCTTAAACAAAGTTTCTTTTGTTTTAATTTTTTTCGGCACTAACTTTGCTTTATTGTAAATTGTATCTCCCAATATACAAGAAAACCCTTAAGTGTGCTGAATAGCCAAGCTATCCTTCAACTCACCTGTGATCCCAAGCATGAACAGTGACATTGTTGCCAGGACAGTATTTTTCACTGAGAAAAAATATGATGTTTTAGTACAGATAGGGAAAAATGCTCACAAGTTCCTAGCAAAATAGAATTACAATACAGTCTACATCCTTCAGCTCTTGACCACCCCATCCCTGGCAGTTAGGATTGCAGAAACTGTGACACTGTTTTAAGAGTTGACATAAGACATTTACTAGCCCTTTAAAAGTTACCAGATTAAACTTTTGCTTCCTTTGAAATGCTTTGTGATGGCCTTTGTGCTGAAAGCACACAGAGGAATAGTGTCAATGATAAATGCCAAATTGAGAGAGATCATTATAAACACATCCCTCTATCCAGGGACTAGTGTATAGGACGACAAGCGAAGCCGTGGTGTAGGCTGCCCTCAGTAGGAACTCCTTTATAATTTCTAGCAGATATGTGCTACAGGTTTGAGGGTTAGGTCAACAGCATGGATGAAGAACTCATAACTTTTTAAATGAAGCTAATGATGACAACAGTACATGGGACAGCCTAGGTTCACGAGAACGCAATAGTCATTTAAATCCTTATTCTTGGATTCATATAACTTTGTGCATGACCTTTCCTGAGCCATTTCATGTATGTCTTTTCCCCCATCTGTACAAATGGCTAGAAGGATCATCACTAGAGCTGCTTGAAAATATGAGAAAAATATTGAACTTGTCTGTATGTTTTATTGAAATTTTGTTTTTGTTGGAATGTTCTGACTGCTTCTACTATTTAACAGCTACCATTGTAAAGCTTTCGGATCTGAAAAAAAAGCAAGATAGTGGGTACCTATTACCTGTTATTGTGAGAATTAGGAAAATAGGAGCTAGAAGAAGCTTTCCTGATCATAGGGTCCAGTACTGTACATTCATGAGAATCATTTACTTAGAGCATCTGAAAAACTATCTACTCTACCTTCTTGCAAAATACAACCACAACACATATTACAAAATGAAAAACAACCCACATGGATCTACAATCAAAAAGCAGGAAAGACAAAGGAATAGCCAGTGCCTTGCTGGTGTATAGGCAGAAAATTGGTTAATATATGCTGAGAGGATCTGACGTATAGGACCAGGGAACATTACAGAGAAAAAGCAAAATCCCTACAGTCCTTGCCAATCTGACCAAAGAGAAAAAGTCCATAATGGTATGGCAAACAGTTGACAGAAAAGAAAACCCTTTCCCTTAACAGAAAAGAAACCACCTTGCCCAGTACCTAACAATTCAAAATTCTCACCTTTACCAATAGCCAACATCTAATGCTTCAGAGAAAAGCAAAAACAAAACCAAAACAGCTAGATGCCTATAAAGTAGTCATGAAGAACAGTAAGTCAAAAAACCTTTCGGTCTTCTACAGATGACCAGCAGAACTTCCAGAACAGACATTTCTTGTGCAGAAAAAGAGTTCTCTCTCCATCCCAGTATAAAAACTGTAAACAACTGAATCTACATATTACCTTAGTAGTTAATTAACGTAAGAATGCCCTATTCTATTATACTATTCTTCCATTAATTTATCAAGTTTCCTCTTGAAGTGATCCAAGTTGTTTGCCTTCAATATTTTGAAAACCATTCAAAATTCTTTCCTTCTAATTGGACTCTATTTATTTAATTCATACTTTAAGTTTGTTTATAACCAATTTAAAGTCTATCACAGAGTGTCCCCCAGGGAGGGGTGTGAAGGGTGGGGAGTGCTTAATCAAGAATGCTGAAACCTTGTTTGCTCTCTGACAGAGTCCCTTAACCCCCCACTCCCCCATGAATTGGCATGTTTATCTCCTCTGGTATTTGGTATCTTACCTTCTTTGATATATCAACAAAGCCATTCAAGACCTTCTGATCCTCGAAGTCCATCTTGTCTCCTTCTGGACATAGCCAGCCCTGACACCTAACTCTCTATTTTCTGTGCACAGGCTAGGAGGTACACTGAGTCACACAATATTATAACAACATGAACACAGGTAATGGAGAAATATCACAAGAAAACCCATAATCTGTCACATAGCCTTTAACCTTATGCTGGTATTATTGTTTAACTTGAATAGCTCTTCTCCATCTCTAAGAACAATGCCATAAATGTATTTATAAAAAGTAATCATATCCCCTGTCAACCTTTGTTTGCCTCTGTTAAACAAGACAAGCTCTTCCAACCTTTCTTACCATTCTTGGTGGCTATTCTTTTTTGAACATCAGTAACCAAAACTGTACCTAATATTCTAAATTATATCTTAGCAGTGCTTTGCACAATGGTTCTAGTATCTCCTTGTTTCTACTGATTATATCTCAGGTAATACACCCTATAATTCGATTTTCCTTTTCCATGGCCACATAATACTGGCAGCTCATGATCATTTTATGGTCAACAAATGCACCTAGGTCCCTTTCCTCTGTTGCTTCCAGCATGTGAGCCTCCATTTATAACTAAAGTTATGTAATGGTTCCTAAATATATGACTTCACTTCATACCATTATACTTCATACTGTTTCTCATACTCCATGCCTATATAATTAATTCTATATAACAATCTGGGCATCCTATGCATTGGCAATATCCCCCAGTTTAGTATCATCCACAAATTTCATAAGCACACATCTAATTCCTACACTGAGGCTGCTAATGAAAATGTTAAATAAGAGGGGTTCCAAGAGTGATCCCTGAGGAACTCTACTAGTAACCACTCATCTTTCAATATATAATCTGTTGTTTTTACCATTTCAGCCAGCCCCTTATTCACCTCATATTATAGCTTTGATCCCTGTCCTCTTCAGTTTGGCTAATAATTTTCCATGAGGCACAGCATTAGAAGCTTTCCTCAAATCCCAATAGATGAGGTCTGCTGCACTGAATTGAAAATAGATATTGCAGATGGTAGTTATTTTTACTGATAAAAAGTGACCTCTTGAGAGAAATATTACTGCCAGCTGAGATACAGTTTTTTACATGCTGAGCATGTCACCAATAACATGTGATTCTCTTTTTCTCTGCCTAAGTGTCTTGTGCCTCAGAATAAAGCCTACATATATCAATGGGAGAACATTTATTGACTTCAGTGGTCTTTTGATTGAACCATAACTGTGTATGGGTTATTCCTACTGGAAGCAAAACCAGACACGGTTTTTGTGCTTTGGAATTTAGGGTCGGTCAAGTATAAGTTGCCACGACGATAATAATAATAATGTAGAAGAATAAAGCAATAATTATATCTCGAGACTCTGATCATTAAGGGTCACATCTAAAATGAAGGCAAAAATGGGTGTTATGCAATTTTGATGGGCAAAACAAATAATGGTTCACCCAGCCTTTTGTGGATGCAGTAATTTTACAGGGATCTTTGCCAGTGTCCCCTTATAATCATTTGGTTCCTTATGGGTTTTTTTCCACCTATTTGAAGATAAATGGTATTGAATCCCATCGGAGCTTATATTCCATTCTTATATACTAGGTGTGAGAGATGGAAGAAACACACACTTCTAAGGCATGTGCTTGCCCCATTTGATTTCAAATATTGCCAGATTATTTAGGAACCAAAGTTTACCACCACTGTAGTTGGTGATAAGAGCTCAACTGATGGAAGAGGAAGCAGAATTGGGCCCTTTATTATTTAGATTATGAAGAGTTTATCTAATAACAAAAATTAATAGCACACTCATTCCATTTGCCTGGCATATCGCAATTCCTTTGGCTTCACAGAAAACTTTTTTCTCCTCTTGGCTCTATTGTACTAATAAACTCTAAGAGTTGCAGCCTTGACATTCCAGCAGCAAATAGGTGACATTCAAATCGACAGAAAGTACTCAATTGTGTGAGTTTAGTACTTCCATAGAAATACAAGATACATGTTAATAGTTCAACACTAAAAACTGCAATATATATTCACAACAATTAAAACAGCCAGACTCCATTATGGTACGGAAGGTAAAACGCACTTTATAATCATTAATAAACAGCTGTTAAACACATTCTTTTAGTCATTTATATGGCAGTCAAACCAGACAGCCTAGTTGGCAAATACTGAAAAAGTTTGTCTTGGAAAGAAAGTAAATTTCTGCATGACTATTCCCAAGTCCATCCTTGGTACTATAATACAAAGCCCTGAAGTCAGGGCCCAATAAAGTTATAAACAGTTTAGGCTTCTGTGAGAGATCAGATTATGAAGTCATGTGATGCAATTATTACAAAAATAAAAATTAAATAACTAGTCCTCATAGTTGTGAAGTAAAGCTTGAAAATGTTTAATTAGCCATGATATCTAATAACACCTGCCTGAGTCTTGCAACTGCCAGAAACACTACTTCTGAGAGATATGCATTGCGTCAATCACTTAATGGAGCTTTAACTCTAAGAATTATTGTTCTAAGGGGGCAAGCAACCCCCTCACCCCAAACCAGATATGATAATAGATGGGTACAGCAAAACGTGTGAGAAAGACCTCTGCTGTTTCTGCCAGAAGGTAGGAGATCCTAAATTGCCATTCGTTTCTCACCTGTTACTGCCAGACAAGGAGAGAAGAGGAGCATTAGGTATGCCAAAGACCTAGACTGTTTTACCCCAACTCCATATTCACTCATTCTTCTTCAACAAGAAAGTTTAAAAAGACAAGGAGTCCAAAAAGTTTATATTTGTAAGTGATAGTGAATCATGAGGTTGTTTGAGTTTAGAGAGCAGCAGCCTGCCAATTTGAATGACCAAACTATGCTCTCAGAGCCATTCTAATTAAAGTGTCCCTCCGCACCTGTGGAGCATGTGTAAAGATGCCCTTAGTGTTCTCATCTTGGAATCCAGATTCATATTTGCATTATGCCTTTATGATGCACAGTGATCATACTAATGAAGTTAACTTGCAAATCTAGCTGTGTTCTTATCAAACTTGTGAGGATATATGACACTAATTTTAAGTTCCAGTTCAGTTACTCTAAAAGCTTGAAAGAAAAATTAGTTGAACTGTAGATTGTCTTTATATTCTCTTTTTGAAAACCATACATGCTGTACACTATAAATATAAACCATAAACTGACTTGTGTTCCTTCAAATTTGAGTCCTGTTTTGATACAAGGATTTACAAATCTGCAGATGAAACTGCATGGCATTTAGAATGGATAAGGGGAAAAATCCTGGCAAATTATTTTTTTTGGTTTCCATATACTTTTCACAGATCTAATATTTACCCCAATTTGAGAAGATCTGAGAATCTTTAGAATAACACTGTGAGTCAGTAACAGAAACTTTCAAATAGAACCTTGTTATAATGCTGTTATGAATGATGCTTTTGTTCAAGATAGCAATAATATGTGAATAAGTTAATAATGATTCCTTAGAACCACTTCTCTTTATTCTTACTAGGCCTAATGATTTATCAAGATAAGTTATGTAAGAAATTCTCTAAAATCACACTGCAGAAGTCCAAATAATAGCTTGTGGCCGAAATTCTGATATGCTTCATTTGTCATCTAAATCTTTTTTTTTTTTTTCTTCTGTAAAACTTCTATAAATATCTATTTGTTACTGGGGAATCTATAGTCACTTTTACACATGCTCCGGGAGTAGGGAAGGTGGTACTTTAATTAGAGTGGCTCTTACCACTCTAATTAAAGCACTGCTGCATCTCATGTGGATAGAAAACTTTGGATAGAAAACTGGCTGGAGCATCAGGCTCAGAGAGTAATAATCAATGGCTCAATGTCTAGTTGGCAGCCGGTCTCAAGTGAAGTCCCCCAGGGGTTGGTTCTGGTGCTTGTTTTGTTCAGTATCTTCATCAACGACCTGGAAGATGGCATAGAGCATACCCTCAGCAAGTTTGCAGATGACACAAAGCTGGGGGGAGTAGTAGATATGCTGGAGGGGAGGGCTAGGATTCAGAGTGACCTAGACAAATTGGAGGACTGGGCCAAAAGAAATCTCATGAGGTTCAACAAGGGAAAGTACAAAGTCCTGCACTTAGGATGGAACAATCCCATGCACCAGTACAGGCTGGAGGCTGACTGGCTGGGCAGCAGCTCTGCAGAAAAGGACCTGGGGGTTACAGTGGACTATAAGCTGAATATGAGCAAACAGTGTGCCCTAGTTGCCAAGAAGGCTAACGATATCCTAGGCTGCATTGCTAAGTGTATTGCCAGTAGGTCAAGGGAATAATTATTCCCCTCTATTCAGCACTGGTGAGGCTACATCTGGAGTACTATGTTCAGTTTTGGGTCTCCCAGCAGAAAAAGGATGTGGGCAAATTAAAGAGATTCCAGCAGAGGGTGTCAAAAATGTCAACCCTAACTTTCTATGATTCTATGTATCAGTGTCCCCACGGTTAAAAATGGCAATGGAGGCAGTTGAACTAAAGCTTGTTGAACAAGCTAAACTAAACAAGTTTTAGTTCAATTACCCCCACCACCACTTTTAAGCATGGGGACACTGATACATGAGATGCAGGAGGCTTCTGAAGCACAGAAATTGCCTACTCCAGGAGACTCGATTAACTGAGCCTGGAATTCCAACACATTGGATCAGCTTCGGTGCTTATGCATTGGCACCCTATGTGATGAAACAGACCTTGCCTTTGTAATGTTTCAAATATTTTTTAAGTATTTCAAAAGGTGAGTAGTACAGACATGAATGAAATTAGATCATTCCAGCCAAGGCTTTGTTAAGCTGGGTTTTAAAAAAACTCCGAGGATGGAGATTCCACCACCTTGCTAAGTAACCTGTTCCAGTGCTTCACCCCACTTCTAGTGATAAAGTTTTTCCTACTATCCAACCTAAATTTCCTTTGCTTGAACTTGAGAACACTGCTCCTTGTTCTGTCATCTGCCACCACTGAGAACAGTCTAGCTCCATCCTCTTTGGAACCCCGCTTCAGGTAGTTAAAGGCTGCTATCAAATCCCGCTTCGGTCTTCTCTTCTGCAAACTTAACAGGCCCCGTTCTCTCATCCTCTTCTCAGAAGTAATGTGCTCCACCCCTTCCCTAACCATTTTCATTGCCCTGCACTGGACTCTTTCCAAATTCTCCATACCACATGTGAGGGAGAGGAAGAGCAGAACAGACTGTGGGCACTCTTCACAATTGGGAGACCCCCCCAACCCTCTCCTGCATCTGGGACCCTGGCAGCTCCCTGTGCTATGGGTGCTCCTGGGACCCTGGAAGCGACTGGCACATACATAGCTCCCCAGACTCTGGACGCTTCCAGAGTGAAGGACTTTCAGCACTCCTGGCACTGAAAATCTTCGCTGCTCCCTACTGCCCTAGCTGGAGAGTAGGGAATTCGAAGTCCTTCAGCCCAGGAGAATGACAGGGGCAGTTTCTATGTCCAGCATATCATAATGATACTTTCTGAAACATTTCCAAGCCTTGTACACTTGGAAACATTTCAAATGCTACATCTGTGTCCACCCTATGAGCCATTATAAATACAAAATAGTCCATTTAGATCATTTCTCTTTGTTTTAGTTTTCATTGTGACTTTGACTTTAAAAGACTGGTAAGAATCTTTCAACTGACTTTGGTGACAGCTGGATAAGGATACAGATGTAGTAATTCTAAAGGGTCACGGTGGAATTGGGTCATCTTTTATCCTGGCATGTTTACTTATGTACAAATAAGCAGCCCAAAAGGTCACAGGTCATAATATTAAAAACTTCCTCATAAAAATCAGAATCTACAATTCATATCTCAGCTGTAACAAAATGCATCCATAATTGTTACCCTTTTCAAGATCTTCAGACAGTTCATTCATGTGATACCTTTTCATATTCAGCCCAATTTGAATGATATTTTTACCTAGCAATTCACGATTCAGTGTCAAATATTTTATTAAAGAATGGGTGCACTACTGTAATCTTATCATTAAAATAATCTGCCTAGTCAAGTAGGAGCTCAGTCAAGTCTTTGAAACAATGGAAGCGTACTGTTCAAAAGAAGTTTCAGCAATTTATGCAAATGTAGAATTTAGTTCGTTCTGGTTATTGGTCATATTGCTAGCATTTTCAAGATTTTTCAATACTATTTTTAGTACGATTGAGATTTATACAGTTATTTCATCTCTGATACAGATACTCTCTCAGTTCAGATATGTAAAGTTCTATTTTATCTAGTATCTATATTTTAATGCATGCTTTAGAAAAGAAACAGAATGATCCCATACAGATATATTACTAACATATTTTGTTTTGAAAAAGGAAGAGGATGCTGCCACCACAACAGGATCCAAATCCCATAAATTACTGAGAAAGAGGTACAGTGAAAGAATGCACTTATAACTGTAGTTTTGCAAAATATTTGCACATCACCTATAACAACAACTTTCTTAAAAGTTTTTGAAAGGTCAAATACTCACAGTTTTTGGAAGCCTAGCACTATAAACCATTTAAGCATGTGCCTAAACTTTAACACCTGAATAATCCCATTCCTTTGATGACTCATGCTGCTGTTATCAAACATAAAGACTTCTTAAAAAGTTTTAAGAGGTTTCTGTCATGAGATACTGCAAAATATTTATCCACTGAAGTCCATAGGACTCTTCACATACTAAGACTATGTTTATATGAGAAACAATTTGCCACTATAGCTATATCTAAAGACACCCATCAACATAAATATCCTATATTTCTACAATGGATATATAGGCTGGTAGAGATGTAATTTTACTGCTTTACCAGATCAGAGCCTTTAATGTTCATAAAAATATGTAGATTTTATGTTTCATTTTTACTTTAGCTATTTTTCCTAGTTTTCCACAATGTTGTCGTCTGAGGGTGAAAACAAAAGCTTGTTGACCTCAGTCTACAATCATATGGTTTATTTGAAGCCACATTATTGTAGATCAGGAACAATGTGTACAGACATTTGCTAGTTCCAGGAGCTATGCTAGGAACCCAGTGTAAGTAACTGAGGGTGAGGGGAGGGGTAGACAGGATCGAAGGGGCTGGTGGGTCACGAGGGAGGGGGCAGTGGTTGGTGGGTCTTGGATTGGGGGCCTTGTGGGTATGTAGGGAGGGGGTTGGTAGGTCTGCAGAGGGGGTTGTCCATCCAGGGGGTGGGGAGGTTGGGGGGCTAAAAATAGGGTGGGGTAAGATAAGGTCATGATATGGAGATAGGAAGAATACAGCCCTGGAGCAGGCAGCTGTGCTCCCCAGAGCTGTGCTCCAAACATGTGCAAATGTTCACTGGATTAAGTTAACCCATTTTCATGTAAGTCAGTTCACCTACTGAGTTTCTACCTGTTTTTTCTTAGTTTATACTTGATTTTTTTTCTAGCAGCCATTTCTCTAATTTCCTTGTCACACTCTGTAGAAACTCTTTCACTCTCTGTTATTCTAAAAGTAATAGCATACAGTAAACATTACAAGATTTTAAAGTTTGATTATAACTAATAGCTAAGGGACAAAAGAAAATAAGTCACAAATAAAGAGTGAGAAGTAGTGAGAAATTAGGGGGGAAAACCCAAAAAGGTGTTTCTTAAAAAAGATCTTAGAATATACCACAGAACAGTATGATAAACCTATGTGAACTAACAGATTAGCAGCAACAATGTACTGGAATAAAGACAGCTGTCATCTTGAATGATAGAATAGAATGATCTAATCCCAGTGAAGGAAACAGGGGTCACTCAAAAGTTTTTCTTTTTTCTTTTTACAAGAGGATAGATTTGCTTGCTTGTTCTTCCTTTGTCTCTCCTTCTCTCTCTTTATATTCCAAAGTACAAGTATCTCTCCAGATTATAATTACTGATTTTTTTTCAGAACCCAACAAGAATTTTATTTAATAAAGTTTGATAAAGTTTGAGCAATATACAATATTGGCTCTTATAAGACACTAATTGAATGATTTATCTACATTTCTTTTACCCATTTTTCACCAAGTTGATAACTTCCCAGAAACAATGATCAGACCAGCCTAGAACCTTCACATTTGGGAGATGTGAAATTTGAAGAAAAGGAATAAGGAAAAGGGTAGATGGCACATATAAAAGAGTGGCACACAACTGTGAAATGTCACAGGAAAACTACAAAACAGAAATAGCTTGAATTTAAAAAATGGAGAGAGCTGGCAGGAGTAGAGTGCAGTAAGTTCATAGTGAGTTTTGAAATGGGAGGGCAAATCTGAATTGGCTTCTGAAATTAATAGAAATCCAATCAAAGCAAACATGGGTGAGGGTGAAAGAGTCCTGTCTCCTGTAGTCTAATAGTAGTCCAGTCACAAAATTCTGGACTCCCTCAGTTTAGTAGGAATTATGAAGACAATAAAAGATAAAATAGTAATAGCTAATGTCAGACAAGGTTCTTTGGGTGAATCAGATATCTTTTATTAGACCAACTTAAATAGTTGGGGAAAAAAAATTTAGCAAGCTTTTGGGTTTAAAAACCCTTCATCAGGCTGAGGAAGTCTCTGCAGTTGGTATGTTTCATTCCATTCAGGAAGAGCACACAGTAACTGCAGATGCTTCCTCAGCCTGATGAAGGGTTTTTAAACCTGAAAGCTTACTAAAAAAAAAAATGCAACTATTTAAGTTGGTCTAATAAAAAATATCATATTCACCCAAAGAACCTTATCTGCCTATGTCCTTAGACCAACATGGCTACAACCTACACCCCTAATATCGAATGTGGAATACAATAATTATATGATAAATCAGAATTTCTACTGAAAGGTAATCCTGAGTGAAATATGTAGACATTACTGAATTTCAAAACTTAGAGCAACATTCAATTTTCCTAATTTGAAAGAAGGGAAAAGTAATTAAATTTAAGCTTATGATGTATATGAAGATAATAACCTTTCAATGCATTTTTGGTAAAATTATGGAAGCACTAGACAGTTTATATTCAGTGACCTTCTGCAACCTAAAACCTTGACAGTTTAAAAAAAAGTGATTCAGGCTTTGTGAGAGCTCTATTAGAATTGAGAGAGAGAAAGAGACAATGACCAACTTTTGTAATTTATTTGAAAGAAAATCCTGGCCTGAGTTAAGATCTGTTATTTCAGTGCATGAGGATATACACATACAATATCCATTAATAAGATGAGACTATACCAATGAGATGAAAACCCTATGGTAGACTAAGTACTACAGGACTCCTTCTAACAAGGATGAATTTGAAAAGGCTCTAGGCAAGCATTTGTTTATAAACTTCTAGAAAACATGGCATGTGTGCAGAAGAACATGAAAAATCAACCTTGGTATAGTTTCAGATAAAAGTCCAATAATGGGAATTGGAGTTTTGAGTGCTTAAGAACTTTGGGATTTAGCCCCAAAAAATGTTGCAATGGTTTCCTTCACATGGAAATGTTTTGGCTGCCGTTACTAGTCCAAGAAGAAAAAGGGGACAAAGAATGATTGTTTCATCTGGTGTTCAGGGCACTCATGTAGGAGTGGGGATACCTGGCCTCCAGTGTCTGATCCAATGAATATTGATTAAATTATGCAAAGTGACAACACCTCTGTAAACAATAATGTTGAAGTTATTACTGGAAAAATATGCCTGATGCTTCAAACCAACTGTTGAAATATTCAGAAAGTGCAGAAAAGAGCTACAAGGATGAAGAGAGATGTGGAAAAATACACGTCATATACTGAGAAATTTTAAAAGTTAATGTAATTTAGTTTAGCAAAGAAAGGCTCAAAGGTACTTTGATTAGAGTCTACAAATACCTATTTAGGGGAGACATTTCTGATAGTAGAAAGCTCTTTAATCATGATGAATTTGCCATGATTTGAAGGTTTTAAATCAAGAGTAGGTATCTTTCTAAATCATGTACTCTAACTCAGACAGAAGTTATAGGCTGGATGTAGTGTTTAGTGAGCAAAGTTCTTTGGACTATGTTATTCAGGAGGTCATGAACAGGATGACCCCTTTTAGCCATAAAATCTATGAATATATGAAAACAGAGCAATTCATTTCTTTGGCATGAGGGTTCCACACTCTAAAGCTCTTTCTTAAAATTACCAATAGCTCCTTATTTATTTATTTATTTTGATTTTTTCCACAGCTTTTTTTGCGGGGGGGAACTTCATTGTACAGAATGGTCATTAACTGTGATGCAAACGCCAATGTTTCCATGGAAACACCTGTCCACTACAGAATATACTAGAGCAATTTTTGAACCATTTGTCCATTTGATTAATTATGTCTTTGTGCTGAAGGCGGCTTGGCTTGATTGTCTCATCATGTATTAGAGAAGCTACTGCTCTAACAAATGGAGCTATTGTTTTGGGTCTATTCATCTTGGTACATCCCTGAGAGCTGATAGACATTTCAACAAAATGACTGTCCCTTAATGAGCTGCAGCTTGTCAGAATTGTTTAGGGCTTCATGCTAGGCACAGACCACTGTCATGACAGCTTCAGTTATTATGGCAATGAGTAGGATGTCTATAAAAGAGTCTATACAATACAATGACCCTGGTTTTGATATCACATAGTTTGTAATTATCAGCTATATATACTATATGATAGAATCATAATAGTTTCCAAAGTTTTGAGGAAAAAAAACTTGACAAGAGTTTTCTGATGAACTAGCTAGCACTTCACAGCTCAAAGCAAACAGATAAAATAGTTTGCATGAACTTTTTAGTAGCTTTTTAATATGTGTATATACATATGCATACACACACACACACACACACACACACATCTCTTTATGTCAATAATCAGATAAGCCTTGATTTTCTTCCATTTAGAAAATTTCTGTGATTTACCAACAAGCTAAAATGAATACCATAATACTGGTTTGTGTGTGTGTGTTTATACATATGCATATACAAATATACATATACATATGCATATATGCATGTGCATATACCTGTATATGTATATGTATATGCATATGCATATGTATGTGTATATGTAAAAACACAGCCCTGCACACACACACATAAACCATTATTATGATAATAATTTTAGCTTATTGGTAAATCACAGAAATTACCTAAATGGAATAAAATCAAGGCTTATCTGATTATTATGACTTAAAAAACAAACAAATATTACTGGGACTGAAAATGTACAAAAGGTTATATTAACATTTTAGGAATAGCATATGTATATCTTTGGAAATGAAATTTTATTTTTTGTGCCAAAATATCTTTTTAAATTATGGCTGAATATATTTCGGTCAAGTCCTTGGTCTGTCAGCTACTATCAACATTTTCATAATTTTAGTGGACAAGTCTGTCAATGTGTTGTTTATATTAGTGAATATTCAGCTCTGAAATGTAAGCAGCTTTAGTTGAGTGGGATCTGTCATACACATACCTGCTTATTTCTGGCAACAGGTTTCATATATTTTGAATAATCATAATTGAAAGATAGGGATTTTTTATGTTATTTTCTGCATGTTCACAGCAGCATAGGCTTTCTCTTACAGAGATATATGCTTCTTAAAAAGAAAATGGAAAACCTGGCTCAGAACAACACAAACTAAGAAGCCTCTAACCAAAACTAATTATGAAAGCCAAGAAAAGCTTTCTATATATTTAAAAAATGTAGATTTAGATTTGCATCCTTAGATGTTCCATTCACTGAACAAGCAGGAGTCAGTATATATGACATTTGCTTTAAATATTTCTCAGTACAAAATCAGTGATTAAGCTGTGCCCCTAATAATCACAGATGGAAGTCAGCACCCTGTAGCTACCAACAGCCACATTTAATCAGTTAATAACAGTGGATTAAACTTAATTCAGATTAATTTGTATTAGTATAGAATTTGTAACTCAATTGCTTTCATATTAATTTACATCTTGTCTAGACATGACATCATATTGACTCTTTGTTTGGTCCAAACACTAATTAACAACCTTGTAACTAATGGATGCAAACTTACAGTTTAAAAACAAAAAAGGATTTCTGTCTACACTGTACCAAAGAAAACTCAATATTACAGTTTACAGTTGCAGACTTGGTATTGTCTGGGAATAGTACTTCTTCATTTGCACTTCAACCTCCTTAAACAAAGTGTGTTGTTTCCACGTGAAGAATGTGGCTGTTGAAAACGGAAGTTACTATCATCCATCAAGAATTGTTAGCTTCAAATTCTTCTGGGAGAGGCCCAATGAGGAAAAGAAAAGGGTTAAAAAAAAGCCAACAACAATAACTGGCTGTGGTGCAAATTGGACTGAACCACTGTCAAGGTTATCCTATCATTTTTAATTGTCCTTGTTCTGGGGAGCTTTCACATGAACCTGAGCTCTGCAGGAGAAGTTCACAGTTCTCTCTTACACTTCTTGGTGCAATATTTAGATTCTGAGAAAGAGACAGTGGTGAAAAAGATTATTAGTTTCCAATAATTTCTCTTATAGCTTTTCTTATTATTACTGTGGATTATTTTTCCTTGGGTCAAGACATAATAAAATATATTTTACAGAGTGGCAAAGTCCTGCTAATCCATTCTAAAAATCACTTATTCATTTGAGATTTTCTGGGTCAGATCATTTCTATCAATCCACGGTTTAATATTTTTCTTTTTTAGCTTTTGTCATAGTGTCACTTTAAATGCCTTCTATTTTTAATAGTTCAAACATACATATATACTAGAATTCAGAATAAGACAATAATTTCATATTGTCAAGCCAAAGTATTGCTAATTTCTATCTGCACATTCCTTCATAATGGTGGGAGGACAAGTAAAAACTAAATAATAAACAAGGTAATCAACAAACCACAAAGCACTGGGTTATTACCTTCCCACTACCTTATATGCTCTGAACAGATGGTATTATTTCTATTATACAGCATCACGATAGCTGTGGGTTTTTGTACATAGATTGAACAACAGTCATGAAGTAAGGGAAAGGTTAGTGCTCAGCCTGCCTTCTGTAATGTTAAACATTTTTTACCTACTAGATAAATAAACATTTACATGTACATCTGCAGATTAACAGTGACATCTAGTGGCTCTAGTTCCTTCGGTTATTATAAGCTTCACACCCCAAGCAAACTCCCCAAGATTTTTTTTGAACAGGAATATATTTATTAGTTTTCTAAGGAATGGACAGAGATGAGGGGGAGAGAGGGGCATGGAGCAGGGGGTAATTGTAGTTTATTCACTTATTGTGGTTGTAATAAATACATTTTCTGCTCCAATCCTCTATGATTTTTATTTAAAATATGAGACATATTCAAGGTAGTCTCAACCTGCTCTCTAAAACTAATAGTGCAATTGTATATGGTTTGCCCAAATAGTAATTCACATCTTAACTGTATACATGCAGAGATAATGTTGCTTATATCATAGCAAATTGCATAGCTACACAACTATCCATCACAATTTTCCTTTGGTATTTTTGCATTTTGCATATATTATTTTAAAGGGTATATTTTAAATTGTGTCCTATTTCTGCTTCATATATGTTGTAACCAGAAGTAATGAAGAACAAGATATAGTGCATCATTTCTTCATTCAGGACTCTTAACTTCAAAAGATTGTCTTGCTTTCAGATGATATATGAAGAAATAAAAAACTGTAATTGGATAAGCTGTGAGATCAGAGGTTGTACACACCAAAATTCACAGAATATTTCTCTCTGGCCATTTTCTCAAGGAAGGAAGAGGGAAGGATTTTATATTTATCCCTACAAACAATGCATTTAAACTAGTATCATATGCAAAACAGGAGCAAGCTATTGCACCCTTTTAATATTACCTGGGAGACTCAACAAAAAAGCATCCTTTTACTATCCATAAGTGAAAATTTGTAGGAAAAATTCTCTCTCTCATAGTATATGAGATCTAAGCAAACAAATATTACAGTTAACTCTGTTGCCTAAAATTGTGATTCATGTGTGAAACTTCTAGTAGCAAAAGACACACAAAAAGTCTAGATCAAGCTGATATATATTAATTTATTTAGCAAACAATGATAACGCAAATTAAAGGGAGAAAAAAAGTAAAGGGGAATTAAAATGCATTGCCTGGTTTTGCCATTGACTTCAGTGGAAGTAAAATCAGGCCTTAAGCATTTAGTCGGGATGATAGTTTATGGCAGGATGCAATTTCTCTGGCTGCTTCTAACGCTTAAATAAATAATTCCCTGTAGCACTACTACACTCAATGTGCTCAGAGAATTATGCCTTTCAAACTTGAACTTTCTTTCTTTTGCTTTCTCCCTTTCAAATTTCACTTCAGAAGAATGCCCTAAGCAAAACAACTGGAAAATATTAAATGAACATGGAAGATTGTATCTTGAGTCAATATACTTCTCCAGATTAAAAAAAAAAAAAGGCAGTTTACTCTTATGTAAAAAAAAATCCCAAAAGAGGTTATCTTTAAGAGAGGTTATTTATAACCACATATGCTTATTGACATTGAAATTCACCTCTATAAAACAAGTGCTAAATTAATATTTATAAGAGGTCTTAACACTGCCAACTTCAGGGCTGATGAGATGGTTAAAATGCTACCAACAACAAACTCCATAGGTTGAGAAAAAATACAGAAGTACTGAGACTCTTTTAACAGCATCCTATTTCTTCCACAAATGCACTGTATCAGGAGAGTAAGCAGTTTTTGTAATTAATTAAACAGGTGGAAAAACTTTCCTGATGTTGCTGAACTTCACAGAAAACATAATTCACTTGAATATTTTATCTGATACACTTCCAGTGGTTAAAATTAAAATATTTGTGTCTTTCCATTTCTCTGCTCTTTAATGAACAGATTGTGATGGTTTAGGGTAAATATTCTGATTTATATTAGAACTACTCTGAATTGTGAAGATACTACATCTGTTAACTCCAGGTTCCTGGCTGACACAATTAATTGTTCTAGGCCTTGTTGTCATATTTCAATGACACTCCTAGATGTTTTTTTTTCCTTAAATTGTTTTTGGTTTTATGAATTTTGCCCATAAGATCAGTAATAGCTATGGAAATTATGATATCAAATAAAACAGTACCCAGAACATCAAAAGCAGGTATCCACCTTGAGAACAACCGTATTATGCAGATCCATATAATTACACTCTGACGCACAGGTGAAGTTCAGCCTAAAGTCAACAGAACCTTGTAACTTCCTACATAAGTTTTGTAAGGCTAATTACATCTCTAAGCCTTTCTCATCTTTTCCTTTCTCTTTCTCCCTCCCCCTAACCCTGCAGCCCTTAGATCTCAGGTATCCCCTCTTTCAAGATGAAATCATATGTTTATCCCAATCTCAGTATGGACCTTGGGCTGAAGTCTTAGTTGCTAACTGTAATTATCTCAGCAGGCCAAACTAAAATTTAGTAACTGCAATTCAGTCTGCAGAAGTAGTATGACAGTGCTATCCTGTTACCAAATAGATTTCCAAAAACAGAAAATTGTTTACTTGGAAAAGAGTTGGGTGATGTGTATGTGTACTTGTCAGTGTGGGTGTGGCAAATATTCCTTTTGCTGACAAATGCATTTTTGGTAAACCAGAAATTATCCACCAATTTGCTAAATAGTTTAGGCTACAAACATTTTCTAGAGCTATAGTTATAGTACTAATGTTGGGGGAAAGGACATGTTAGAGGTGATGGCACACACCTTTACTCAATAGAGAAGTGGCCAGAATAGTCTACCACAGCAGTTCCCAAACTCTGACAGATTGTTCATCACCAATTTAAAATGATACAACTTTAAATACCACCAGCATTTTTTCAGTTCAACCTTAAGTACCACCAGCAATTTTTTGACATATAAAGTAATTATAATAAATCTTTTAATGCATACCACTGACAGGTTGTCTGCATACCACTGGTATATTCCATTTGGATTTGGATTCGGCCTGAATTCGGGAAGGTGATTCAATTTGTTGATTCAGATCACTGTCCCCAATTCGATTTGGCCAAATCAAAGATTCAATACTGATTCGGAGAATCAGTGAATTGGCCGTAGGCACAACTTTACATGTTTTTTCTACATACCTCGAGATACTAGCCATGGCTTCCAGGTCCACCGGGGAGCATGCTGGGGCCCCCACCATGCCTCCCTGGCTCCATAATCGGCTACAGGGGGGCCCTGGGTTCCCTGCCCCAGACCCAGGAGGCACCAGTTGCCAAGCTGGGAGGTGTGGGAGTGCCCCCCGGGTCGCTCACTAGTGGACCCAGAAGTGGACCGGAAGTGCTTCTGGTCCACTTCTGGGTCTGCTGCCAAACATGCTGGGGAGCCTCCTGTGCTCCTGTGGGACACTGCATCTGCCCCAGCACTGCAGCATTCATGAGTCGCCTGGTAACAAGAGGTATGTAGAAAAAACATGCAAAGCTGTGTCTATGTCATAATCTCCGAATCTCTCCAAATTGTTTTGGAGGGTGTCATAGGATGGGGTCCTCAGGGATCGCCGTGATATCCCTAGGTCTCCTTGACCATGCCAATCCTGCCCAGTGGGCACCCTCTTTCTCTCCTGCCATGTCTTGTTCATAATTATAATATGGGGAGGCTGCCCTTGATCTTATTTTCTGGACATGGTCCTGCTGGACACCACTGAACCTCATGTGTTCTCAGATCCCATTTTTGGAGCCCACTCAAAATAGGTGCCTCCCAGGACACTCTCAGCCTTATGGGTTAGATGTGTGGTTCCAAAACCACCCCTTTACCACACTCCAAGCCTCGCAGATGTCATACCAATGTTGTCTCCTTCAATTGCAGCCTCAGCTTAGTCCAGCCTCCGCAACTGTGCCCTCTGGTGCTGGGGTCTGCTCTCCCCCTTGTCACTGCGCCCTCTGGTGCTGGAGTCTGTTCACCCCTGAACACTGTGCCCACACTGGCGCTGGGGTTTACCACACTGTAGTGGGCCCCCAATGAGGCCTTCTCCTTCCCCAA
Source organism: Alligator sinensis (assembly GCF_000455745.1). Taxonomy (NCBI): domain Eukaryota; kingdom Metazoa; phylum Chordata; order Crocodylia; family Alligatoridae; genus Alligator; species Alligator sinensis. Next base: position 2,273,378 of record NW_005842082.1, on the reverse strand, counting down.
TAGCCTCAGCCTGATCCTGCAGTCTTATAAAACAGCAACCAAAACATGGGCCCCTGGGCTATAACATAACACAAATGTTCAGGGTGTGCTCTGCCCCTTTAAAAGAGTCCCACTTCTTCCCTGACACTAAGTGCCTAGTAGGCAAGGGTAACTGGTGAGCTCCTGGATCCCCATTAGCCCTAAGTGCAGTATATCAGGCAGCTGCAGTGTCTCTGGGCAATTCCTCCCTGGAGGCTACTTCCCTTTTGGCTGCTGGCAGGGGACTGCCTCTCTAGTCCCAGCCCTGGGGTTTATATGGGCCCAAGGCCCTGACTCTTCTGGTCAGGTGACCAGGTGCAGGCTAATTTGCTTGTTAGCCTGTTGCCATGATAACCTGCAGGCTTCTGTCTGGCTCTTTGGGCTCTCTCCCCAGGCAGTTACTTCTCTTAGAGGAGAAGGCACCTTAGTGCCCTGCGACAGAGGGTTCTGATTCAATTCAGAGAAATTAAAGTGTCTTCTGATTCAATTCGGATTTGGAGATTTCGCCACCAAATCAGGCTGAATCTCCACCAAATTAAATCAGGGACTGAAGCTTCACACAGCCCCAGTATGCATACCACAGATTGGGAACCACTAGTCTACCAGGTTGTGGAAGACCCAGATTCAATTTCCTCCTCTGCTTGATTGCCCAAACCACCAGAGTACAAGTATGCTGGGCTGCAATACTCACGTGGATATTCATTGGTACGAGATTAGGAATTCAGGAACTGCTAGGTAAGTATCCAACCCACCAGGCTAGATTGTGCCTCATACTGACTCTCTATTACTCTGTGGAAGAGCTGGTCAGCATAGACTAAGAAGGAATTTATCACAGAATACCGGGCTTATCTACAGGAGATGCTTTACTGTGCAGTAGACCTAATTACTGAGCAGTTAGCATCCATGTCTACACATGCAGATGCTTACTGCACAGTAATTGGCGCTAATTGTGAGTAAATTTGCTACCTGAAAATGCAAGTAGAAAATTTACTCATGATTAGTAACTGTGCAGTAGCGCACATGTAGACCCCTGAGCAGAAGCAAAAGCGCTCCTGGTCAGCTGGGAAACAGGGGGCAGGAGATTGTTTCCTGAGCCTGGGAGCTACCTGTTGCCAGGGCAGTCTTGGCCACCAGAGCCCAGGCAGGGACAGGGGCACTAGCCCTGGCAGCAGGGAGTTCCTAGCTCCTACTCCACGATCACAAGGCTGAGGCTTGGAGATCCTTCTCTCCCAGCCTGAGTCCTGCAGTTGTAGGGCTGACACTGGGAGATAAGGATCTCCCAGCCTGGGCCCCATGATATTGGACTTGCGCTGGGAGATAAGGATCTTGCAGCTCTGGCCCTACAACTGTGGGACTCAGGCTGGGAGAGAAAGATCTCCAGTCCTGTCCCCACAAGCACAGGCTGGGGGCTGGGAGCTCCCTGCTTCTGGGGCTGGGGGACACTGTCCCCACCTGGTGGTGGAGCAATGTCCCAGCCCCCACTAGGAGATAGCTGCCTCCTGGCCCCTGGGTTAGCACCCAGTGGGAGGCTAGAGCTCCCTCTGGCTGTTGCAGGGGCCAGTAGCAGGGCCTTATGTTGCAAGCAGTCTGTTGCTAGGAGCAGGAAAGCTGTTCCCACATTCCTGCACATGTAGACACATGCCCTGGAGAGTTTACTCTCAAGGAGTTTACTCAAGAGTAAACTGCTCCCGGATCACTTGCACATGTAGATGTGCCCACTGTGTAGCCTCATGTTGAAGGCACTTTCCTGATACAGAAAATGTGTCTTTAATTGGTTGGATTTTTACTTTACTCTCCCATTTCCTAGATGAGTACTCTGGCTGCTGAACTACGCATAAAAGGAAGACACTGTCTCTTATTTCTTGCTGGCTTTGTGTATGGTGTCCAAGTGTAGCCCTTCACTTTATTTCTTTGTCTTTGATAAAGATGCCTGAAAAACACTGAAGCATTTTATTGGAAATTTTAACAGGCTATAGACTGTATAAACAGGCTATAGGTTTACCTGTATTTCCCTAAGGGTCTTAAATGGCCTGTGTTTGTCTTCTGTTGCAGTCTGTTTTCTCCAAGTAAATTACTCAACTCTACCCACATGTATGAACAGCCTATTTAACCATTTAGTCTTCATTAGTGACTTCTAGGTTCAGAGTTGGTATGGGGTCTGCAGGTGCTCGACCACCTGGGCGATAGTGATCATCGTCTGCTGGAATTCACCATCCAGCGCAAGGTGGTGAAAGCCTTCGATCGAAGGTAGCAGCCTTCGATTTCAGGAGGGCGGACTTTAATGAGGTGAGAAAACTAGTGGGGGAAGCACTGAGGTCCCAGAGCAGGAGGGAGTTGAGTGTCTAGGAGGAGCGGTCATTCCTTAAGGAGACGATCCTCCAAACTCAAAGGGAAGTAATCCCTACATGAATCAAAGGGGGCAAGAGGGTGTAAAGGCCCCTATGGCTCACCATAAGCATCCAGGAAAGGCCTATACCTCAGTAGCTCGGGAATGTAGGGGGGGCAGTCAGGAAGGCCAAGGCGGAAATGGAGCTGGGACTAGTGACCCAGATCAAGGACAACAAGAAGCCCTTTTTCAAATATATAGGGGAGGCAAAAGAAGGTGCCAGGTAACATGGGGTCTCTGCAGGACACGCTAGGAAATCTGGTCATCTCACTTGACAGTAAAGCTGACATATTCAACAATTTCTTTGCCTCCATATTTCTGAGGAGGGACCTGGATATCTCCCCCACTGGCCCCCCCAAGGGCCCTGTGGATGGCACACCCAGGCCTAGGGTTAACGAGAACCTTGTCAGGGAAATTCTGGAGGGACTAGATATATTTAAATCTGCAGGTCCTGATGATCTCCACCCCACAGTGCGGAAGGAACTAGCAGGGTCATTGCAGGACCTCTGGCACAGCTCTACGAGCACTTGTGGCACTCATATGATGTGCCGGAGGACTGGAAAAGGGCCAATGTGTTCTCCATCTTCAAAAAAGGGAGCAAGGAGGACCCAGGAAACTATAGGCCCGTGAGTCTTACCTCGGTCCTGGGGAAGCTTTTCAAAAGAATTATCCTGGCACATGTCCAGGAAAGGCCAGCAGGGGAGGTTATGTTCAGAGGCAGCCAGCATGAGTTCATTAGGGGCAGGTCTTGTCAAACCAACCTGGTGGCCTTCTGTGACCAGGTCATCAAGTCCTTGGATGCAGGTGTCGCAGTGGATATAGTCTTTCTGGACTTCAGGAAGGTCTTCAACATGGTCTCTCACCCCATTCTCAGTAAGAAACAAGGAGACAGTGGTGTTGATGCCTACATGGTCAGATGGGTCACTAACTGGCTGGAGGGCTGCACCCAGAGGGTGGTGGTGGATGGGTCTTATTTGACCTGGAGGGATGTGGGCAGTGGGGCTCCCCAGGGCTCGGTCCTCAGGCCCGCACTATTCACCATCTTCATCAGTGGCTTTGGTGAGGAGCTAGAAAGCACCCTGTTCAAATTTGCAGATGACATTAAGATGTGGGGTGAAGTGGGTATGCTAGTAGGAAGGAACAGGCTGAAAGTAGATCTAGACAGGTTACAGGGGTGGGCCGATGAGAACAGGAGGGGTTCAACACTGACAACCCCTCCCCAAGCAGGGAAATGCATGCTCAGGGGCAACCAGCACGGGTTCATCAGCGGCAGGTCATGTCAGACCAACCTGGTGGCCTTCTACGATCAGGTCACTAAATCATTGGATGCAGGGGTAGCAGTGGATATAGTCTTCCTGGACTTCCGGAAGGCTTTCAACA